>NC_079565.1:4832500-5110000 GCF_015846415.1 Triplophysa dalaica | reverse complement strand
TTTACTCTATAAAGGTTTTCCAATGCAAAAAAAATCAGATTTTGTTGACACTTCCTGAAAATGCTCAAGAAAGCACTATATACTATTTATACACAGCCTTTTGAAAACTACAGTAAAGTTAGACATTACTGTATTTAGTGAGAGAGTACAAGACACTGAATATGTATGTTTCACATTTTTACTGCATATACTCTTTGCAATTCTAATTTGTTCACAGCATTGTGCAAAAGAATAAATACACCCTTATTTACAGCAAACAAACTCCCTTTGGGTAGAGCTGTGCACAACTGTTAACAATATTGTAGTACATATTGGAACTGAACATACAACATACATAGTACTGTAAATCATTCATGCACATCCAGATGTTCCTCTCTAACTGGCCACATAGTTTCATCTACATCACAGCGAATATCATCTCTTGCAATGCAGCGAGGAAAGTATCTCCTCGAGTGGCGAATCCACCCTTTGCAGGACTCTGCTGCGATGTCATCACATGCTGCATCCATGGCCACTAGCAGGGCCATTTGGGTATGTGAATGCCGGTCATATACCTTCCACCTCCAGGAAGAGAAAAATTCCTCTATTGGATTTAGGAATGGTGAGTAGGGAGGGAGATATTCCACCAGCATCCTATCATGTGCTGCAAACCACTGGCTCACAACAAACAACAACATGCTTATTCAGATGGTCTCCAGTTAGACCCCTCTCATTCTCAGGGATTATGTCCCTGTAAAGACTGTCTAAAAATGTCAGCAGATGTTGTGTGTTGTATGGACCAAGACGGGGTATATGGGTGAGGACGCCGTTTTCTGAGATGGCTATACACATAGTAATATTCCTTCCTCGTTGGCCTGGGACATCAATGGTTGCTCTCTGTCCAATGCGATTCCTTCCACGTCTTCTACCTTTTGCCAGATTGAAACCCGCCTTATCAAGGTATATGAATGTGTGGAGCAGTTCCCTGGCCTCCATCTCCAGTAAACGCTTTATTACAGAAGAGGGAGCGAGAAAAGTATAACAACTTTTCCTGTGTAAGATAATGCATTTTGGACAACATATTGTACAGTATGCACTGTGAATACACATACACAGAACTGTCATGTAAGTGTATTGCATGACACTTCACAAAGTAAGCAGTTTACAGCACTGAACATTAGAGTATGCATAGAACACGTACATGATTTACCTGTACATACTGGTGACGGATCTCCTTCACTCTGTCGCTGTTCCGTTCAAATGGCACATTTTACAATTGTTTCATGCGCATTTCATTTCTCCTGAGCACTCTGTGAATTGTAGTGATTGAAACGGATTCAATATTTCCGAAGATGTTGTCATCCTCTATAACAGCAATTTGTATCTCTCTCAACCTTATGGCATTGTTTGCAATCACCATTGCACAAATGGCTTCCTCTTGTTGCGGAGTAAAAAGGGGCCCTCTTCCACCTCTGCAAGGTTGTCTTGCAATCCTATGTGGTGCAGAGAAAAATGACAGTAAATATGGCAAATCTTTACTGTAACACTGCAATACACTAAATCTGTGATGCAGTAAAGCTGTAAGTCTAAATGTAAAAAGTGGCAAGTTCTTGTCCCACTGCAAGCTTCATGTATGACACAATGGCAGTAGTGCAGTGCAGATTGTTTGGTGCTGAATTACTGTACGTTTATACACACCTGTTCTCCCGACGAAATGTTTGAATAATTGAATTAACAGTGGTTCTCCCAACATTTGGCTGCACCCTTCGACCAGCCTCAGCCATTGTGAGGCCGTGATTGACAACATGATCCACAATTGTAGCCCTGATTTCATCGGGAATCTGCCTATGTACTTGGGCTCTTCTTCCTCTTCCCCTGTTTTGTCCCCTTCCTCCCCGCACCCTCACATCTCTTCCACGAGGCTGACCTTCCATTTCTGTGTACCAGTATTATAGAAATGGAACACACTATGTCTTGCTTGGTTTATATATGCTTGTGAAGTGGGGGGTTATAGGATTCAGCTCTGAGTGATATTAGAGAAGTGACTTATCATTGGTTGCAACTAATGCTTCACACACCCCTTCTCATCAGTGAAAGCTGAGGTTCACCTGAGAGAAATTGTACCATTTAGGAGACATTTTCAGGAAAAAAAGCTTTAATTTTTTTATAAAATTAGCTTGACATATTTTGACAACTAGTTCAACATTTTTGTATGTAATGACTCAAGCAATGAAATGAGGACTATTAGTTTTATATGGAATGACTATTCAGCATTCACAAGTTTAGTTAATTTTGACTGACATGACATAAGCAAATGATAATGTTATAAAACAGCAGAGAGTTGTATGAATGCACTTGATGCATGTCCAAAAGCATTTGCAATTTGTTTGGAGGAATGAGAAACTGCTACTATGATGTGCAAAATGACTAAATGTTGTGGAGGTTTAACTAAATGTTGTGCAAATGTAAATAGTGATGTGAGAAATGCACCAAAGCGACTGTGAAAAACTGTAAGTGCATGATTATAGTCATAGCGACGACAATTTATTTTTTAGACTAGAGATATTGGTTTCATTTAGGGGTATCACAATATCTGGTGGTTATAAAAAATATTATTAACATTTTGTTATTTTTGTTAAAAGGATAGTTCACCAAACATGAAAATTTAGTCAACCTCATGTCAATCCAAAGCTCTATGCCGTTCTTTCTTTTGCAAAACACAACATTTTCAAACATTCCGAAAAAACAAACATCCCCTTTGACTTCTATTGTATGGACACAAAATCATTTCGCAACAATATCTTCGGTAACACTTTACTGTAGGAAACAATTCTCACTATTAACTAGTTGCTTATTAGATGCCTAATTTTTGCATATTGGCTGTTTATTAGTACTTATAAAGCACATATTCAACATGATAATATTCTACTCTCCTAATCCTACTTTATACCTAACTATCTTACTAACTATTAATAAGCAACAAATTGGTAGTTAACTGATGCAAAATTCATAGTAAATGGTTTATTAATACGAAGAATTGGACCATAAAATAAGTGTGACCATATCTTCTTTTGTGTTCCAGAACTCATATAAAGAGTCATATACAGGTTTTGAACCACATGAGCGTCAATAAATGATGACAAAATAGCTATTTTCGGTTGAACTATCCTTTAACTAATAACAGCTATAAAATCTTTTCATTTTTAGGTGAACTACTTTTTAATGCTGTGGTCTAAACACAAAGGCAGTGGTTATTATATTGATGAGAATGCTGATAGAGGATGAGGGGTGTACGATTTAAATCTGGTTATGGAATGTGGCCCACGTTTGGCACTAATCCTATTGCGAGCAGAATTATATGGTGCGGGATTAGAGAGATTTTTCTTTTCATATGTGAGACATCCACTCTTTATAATGACGGTCGGACAGCAGGTCAAACCAACTGGCCTTGGTGGTAGGGTGAGGGGGATGTGTTGGACCACAGGGCGGGGCAACTAGAATAGCAGCATTAGAGGAAACATGAGTATTAGGTCAGAGGGAATCTCACTCGCCCTGAACCAAATAAATACTACATGACTGTATTCATCATAGCAAGTACAGAATGTTAAATGTAATCGAACAATGGCGGTACCCATTGACTTGCATTGGTTTTGTTTCCATACAATAGAAGCAAATGGGTACTGCTGTTGTTCGGTTACCAACATTCTTCAAAATATCTTCTTTTGTGTTCTGCAGAAGAAAGAAAGTCATACACAGTTTAAATGACAAGAGGGTGAGTAAATGATGACAGAATAATTTTTTTGTGTGAACTATCCCTGTAAGATTTATCACCTGGTGTAAATGTTTAATTTCCCAGACAGTCAGTCAGCGGTCCTGCATTGTGCAGTATCATCGCGGTTATATGTTTTTTTTATAGTGCTTAAGTAACCTCTTGGCTCAGAAACAACATTGCTTGTCAAACCCAAAGAAATGATGAACCAAGATTGGCCAAATGCAGTATATTCTACGATGCATTGGCCTCCAGCATTTGAATTTCACTTCTTTGAAATCACTCTCAGTCTCTCTGCTGAGTCAATAAAGCACCAAACCTCTGATGCTGATTACAATTTCCATCTCTGTTACAATGAAAAACAGCGGCTTGCGGTTCTTGACCCCTGATTGGCTGCCGCCAGCATTACTCAAACCACCCTTCCTCCCCTTTCTGTGGAATGATGGGATACGTAGCTTGGATTGGGCGACTCGAGCATGGATGGCAGTTTGGTAAAAGCGTTGCTTTTAACAAAACCTCATCAACAAACTAGTGGACCGGCCACCGGTCAGCAAACTCTGGTCATCATTAAACATTGAGGGATAGACGGTGACAGGCCACTCGCTCCCCTCAGACATAAATCAGGGTGGAAAATGCGATAAGCTCTTTGCTGAAGCTCTCTTCTTCTCTGGAGAATCCAGCAATTAAACCACCAATAAACACTGGTTATTTACTGCCTGTTTGAGAGCGTGGTGGTAAGTTTCCCTGTAATGTGGGGGCATTTATTTTTTTCATTCGTACAGTTTGTAAAGGAAACAAGTCACAGTTTTTTTGATGACTTCATAAAATAAAAATTGTATATAGTCTGCTAAATGACTTAATGTATTTATATATTAGTATTTACAGTATGTACTACATAGTATGCATACTATGTGTTTGTGTATATATAGTATACAAGCCATATATACTGTATATATATTATATATATAGTTTTACAAGCCACATTTGTAGCAAACGTAAACAGTACCTGGCAACCCACAGAGAGGCCAGGTGCACCCAGGCCCCGTGTGGGGGTGGATTATCTTTTCAAACAACTGAATAGAGGCACGACTGCTGAATAAACAAACCGCAGACATGTATATTTCGTTCGCATTTGCTCTTTTCTGAGCCGGGCAGCAGATAAGGACTGTATATTCACTTTTAGGGCACTTAACTGTGCAAACAGCATACAGAGATGAAACACTTGTCAGGAACTTGTTGAGAGGTGCACATCTCTATGTCAGATTGTAGAATGCATTTTATGCTCGACGTCCTTGTTTGTAATCTCTCGCTGGGCTACATTCACTCCCCCAGCCCCACCTTCCTTGTTTCTGTAAAATTGGTATTTTATTACAATTCAGTCATTATGTTGCCCATATGTAGGTCCAGATGGAACAGCACGCATGCACAGATTTTGGAGGTAAAGTGTTCATTATTAAACATGTTTAGATTGTACCGAGAGCACTTAATGGTAGCTAAAAGTCTTTAATAAATAAGACAAGATATTAAGCATTCGGAAATAATGGATTCAGTGCAATTGTAAGAGCCGGTTCAGTCCCCAAAATGTTTGGGACCCATTTGTCCTATATTATGCGCTGGATAGTGATTTTAAAGGAATAGTGCACATACAAATGAAAATTCTTCCATAATTTAGTCACTCTGTATTACTTTTGTCATTAGAACACAAAAGAAGATATTTTGAAGAACGCCTGCAGCCAGACAACATTGAGCCCCATTGACTTCAATTGTATGCACAAAAACCACCGAGACGTTTCTCAAAATATCTTCTTTTCTGTTAAACAGGTTTTGAATGACATGAGGGAGACATGACAATTTTTGGTAGAAATATCACTTTAACATGTTTTCCAAATGCCACCGTTAAACCATAACAGTGCTATTTATTCACCATTCACCATGCATGTGCAAAATGTAGAGAAAAGCTGTTTAGATCATCCATCTTGATTATTATAAACATCACTTTTATAACATCAGACAAAGTCTGGTAACTTAAAGATATCAGGTATTTAGTGAAGTCTGAAGTCTTGTATCATTTACGCATTTTGTGTCTTGGTTTGGACCACCTAACAGAAAGGTCAGGTTGGTCTTTTGAGTGATTGCGTGACAGGGCGACCGTGACTTACATTGGAGAGTTGATGTATGGGGCTAGTCAGGGCTTACCTTGAGGACGTTTGGACTAAATGGAAGGGGTCACACACATCACATTAGCTCATCAATCAGATGTCTGTAGTCATGACACCTTTGACACAGAAGAAAGAAATTATCTCATTACAATAATCTTTCCACAACATAGTGCCTTTTGAAATCATGTAGGCATCCTAAATGACCGTCTCCATACAAATGATGTTTTATTATTTTCTTATACTCTTTCTAATTCACATGTCAGTCTACAACTTTGAATTTCAAATTTAAAGAGGAAGTGTACAATACTCAATACATTATAATATAAAGCTTGGTGTCCCAAACAGTTCCAGTTGATGCAATTTGTTCATTCATGCCACAGGTGAGTCCACCCTCACTATAATGATTCTCGTAATATGTTTTGGGACAAAAGCACAAAATAAGACGGCAAAGAAAATATTAATTCAAACAATACTCCAAGTACCACCAAAAATCATGTTCAGTGTTGCTCCTGTGCGTGTTAATTCATGCATCTCTTTCGTCTTTTGTTCGCATCTCTATACATTTACATGAGAAAAGTGTTATCAAGTCAAACCTAAATTAAAAATATAGAACAAAAGTTACCTGTTGCCAATATTTTTATAACCGAAGATATTCCTCTTGTTTTGTATTGAGGGGTTCTGGTTCAACAGTATGATGCAGAAAGAGGTGGGGTGTGGAGAGAGAAAGTGAGCATGCAGGGGGTGTTGGGGGGATGGCCGTGGAGTTCCTTGATGCAGTCTGTGCAAGGACTGAATGCTAATCAGACTGAGGCCTTTCCCCACATTTACAGCAGTGCCCATATGTCTTGTCAGCCCCTGCATTGATGCACACATACACACACATGCTGCAAATCTCTGCCTCGCTCTCACCATCCAGAGCCCCCCTGTTGCATGGCATTAATAACTCAATGTTACTTGCTTCATGGAGTTAATAACACAGACAGATAAATAGTATATTTTTTCATGCAAACTATCTTGTTTAGTTTGCATGATTCTTGTTTATTGATTCTGTTTATAGGTTTTATTCGGTGAAACAGAAACCCCCTGAGGAACAGATTGATTACTGGTCATTAACAATGCAGTAGATCTTTGGGGAGATGTTATAAATGATCATTCAATGCTTAAATCATACTCACATGACTCAAATTTTTCCGAAGGGTAAATGGTTGCAACTAAGTGTTAAATAATTCAACAATATTGATGTGGCAAATCATAAGCTTAAACTGGCAAATGTCAAAAAGAATGCAAAACTAAAGCTTGTGATTTGCAGCAAACAAACAAAAAACATGGGACATATTGTTGTTGATGTTATTATGTTTTGCAGTCTTCAGAGGAAAACCTTGTGTGGTTTTACAGAGCTGTGTTTTGTTTGATATTTATGTAAACATTATACACATAATGGTTTTGGACACGTGCCACGGTAGAAGCAATGTTTGCTTTAAAATATTTGATATGCAATCGAAATAACCTGGTAGGGGAATAGGTTAAGAAAACCTTGGATAATATGTCGACCCTTTCCGTAATTTTCTCAAAATTAATCAATAGCTCCCTCTACTGGTCAGTTAAGAGCTCACATTTAAATGCAAACGTTATTTATTTAAGATTGTTTATGAAAATGACAACTATTTCCCTATTTTAACATAATGCCTTGGGAGCTATACATTGTAAAAAGTCTCCTTACCTTACCGACTGTAAGCTTATTTACTTAGTAAATTCGTCAGATACGTTTTTGCTTGAAACGTCAGGTTAAAACCAAGATATTTAGTTTATGTTTCAAACATATTTTTTTAAATACTCGTGTTTTTAAATACCTCGCATAAAGTTCACACAAAAGTCACATTATGTCGTGCTGCTGGAGGTCGGTGGGGTGTTTTTACTAAAAATGAAATCATTAAATGAACAAATAAATCCAGCAAATAAATAGTCAAATCTGTTCAATTAATAAGAAAGGGGAACATTGAGGTGAAAGAAAAAAAAACATGAAACCTTTCAACATGAACTTTGAGGAAGTGTCTTGGCACTTGTCATGAGCAGATGTGCTGTAGGCTACTTTTCTTGGCACATGAACTCCTGTAATTGCATCATGTTCCTACACTTCCTTACACATCTGCACTTCAGCTCTCAACAACAGTCGCCCTCTGATTTCAGGGCAAACAGCTGTCACCAAATACTGCCTGGTGTCATTGAGTATTAGTATTTTAATGATTATTGATTGAAATAACCAATACCACCTTTACTAAAGTTACTAAAACATAAGAAAAGCTAGTCAATTCGGTATGAGAAAACATAACTGTGAAATATTTTATTAAAAACAGGGTGACAGTAAACGTCTTAAGAAAGGTTATAAACCAGGATGTATTGTGCTCTATCTAAACCGTCAGTATTGTTCAGGTGAAGATTTACTTTAAGACGCAATACACCTTAAGCAATCCGGATCTCATTTGTGTTATGCCAAGGGTCTTACTCAGTGTTGTGCATCTTTCTCCAAATCATTTAAGAAGAAATTTTGGACAGCTCCTCCACAAACAACCAATCATTTGTGGATTTTTTTGTAGACTGCACTGCCCTCTTTAAATTCTGTTCTCATTCAGGAGAATCATGACCCACACTGGGAAAACAGTCTTGGAATGAGGTAAGTCAACATTCAGAGGATGGTTTGATGAGTTTTATTCATATTTTGAATATTTTATAAATATTTTTTGTATGTTCATTGTAGTTAGATTTTTAACTTTTTCATTATATGCTTTTATTATTTTTTAATTATATATTATCACACACAAGGCTTAAGGCTATAGTACCAGACTAAAATGAATGTGTGAGCGGTTTTAACTAAATATAACTTGCCCAGAAATATCTTAAAATATATCAGTGCTATTGTTTTGTCTCAAGATGCACACCAGTAATATATTCTTCAAAGGCATTTTTGTTAAAGAGACATAAATATCTTAATTTAAGTAAGACAAAGTCCAGGCTTAAACTAAACCTTGTCTGTGAATCCGGGCCAATATGTGTCACCCAGTCTTTGAAAACCAAGACAAAATCTCAAAATCTTATTCTGAGATTAGGATTAATTTCACTATGGTTTTAAAAATATAATATAATATTGCTGCTTTAGTTGGTGGGGAAACGTTTCTCATTTTTATTTATTTTTAAAAGTGTTTGAGCTGAAATTTAATTTGCTTTCAACTGACAGAAAAGTTTAAATACTTTTACTAATAATTGAAATTATGTGTAGGATTAATAGTTTTGAGAATTTATAGTTCCCTGCAATATGCCATATATATATATCCCATATATATATATATATATATATATATATATATATATATATATATATATATATATATTTATATTTATGCATTTTGCAGACGCTTTTATCCATATTCATTTTCTTGATTAAGTGTTATTTCAATGTTTTTTTTCAAATCATCAAGATTTAGAAAGTATTTACAGGGTCGTAGTGGTCACGTAAGTGCTTTCATATTGCGTTATGTTTCACAGCCACATGCTTCAAACATTCTTATAATATTTTTTACATTAAAACCTCAATTTAGACGTAAAAAAACCTTCCACGAGCGGAACTATTGTAATATTGTGACTTTCCACAAGGGGTCAACCAAGTTCACTTTATAATCGTTTATCATGCTAAAAAATTGTCGTTCAAAAAAAGTAATTTCATATACAAAACCCACTTGTTATTTTATAATAACTAATCACTAAGCTATAAAAGAAAACCAAAACTACAAGTATATTGGTCAGTCTGTCTAAAATACACCATTGCATAAATTGTGTAAAAATTCCGTAACTCCTATTTATGTAAATAGAAAACAACGCGAACAAATAAATGATTCAAGCGTGTTAAATAAATATAAAATAATGTGACAGACGGCGTCTTTAAACACCTCATACTTTCAAGTACTGCTCCCGAGGGACTGCTGGTCCCGCCCTGTGAAGCATGCTCTGTGTGAACGGGGACACATAGAAGAATAGAAGCTGCTACAGTTTAACAAGTGGCTGGTCTCGATACATTCAAAGAGATTGACAATTGCTAAAATTACCACAGGATACAAGTTAAAACATCGTCACAACCGGCTGTTTTGTGACATTGCACAGCTTTACATCCGCCAAACGCTGTAGTTTGAATTAAGAAGTTGCAACAAGCGGTTTGTTTCGTGGTGTCCGTGTACTTAGCGCGTGGAAGAAGTGCACATCCATACAAGTAGTGGAAAAGAAGGGGCAGCTCGGAGTGTTTGCGGTAAGCAGCCAAAGAGTCGCACGGAGAGGATCCTGGATGTGTTTTCTGGTCGTTTAAAGGGAATGAGAGTGAGAGAGAAGAGCACGCTTTGAGCACGGCAGCGTTTAAGGTAATAAAACCTGTTTTAAATGATGTAATTCGACGTAACCTGGCGTCGAGAAATGTTGTTTTGGGTTTAGATATGTCTTGTACTTCTCAGTATTTGCAAAATCTGGAGGACAAACCGGTTTCAGTTCACTTGAATACCTTTCCTGGTGTAAATGCAAGTATTTACAGGGTCGTGCTGGTCACGTAATTGGTTTAAGTTGTGTTGTGTTTTGGTCTCTTTGCAACATTTTGGTTCATTTTTGGTCAGTTTGTTTAATTGTTAGACAAACTACACCCATAAAGTTGTACAGTTTTAGGTGACAGGTGTCTTTAGTATAATCTGGCCTTTGATGTTGTTCAGGATTCGCCCCACCCAACTAACTGTATGCCCCCAACCCTTCAAAGCATCAAAGTCTGACCGTACAAGTAATCTAATATACATTTCTGTAATAAAGTATTCGCTTTTAACCTCCAGGTGTGTATCCTTCACAAATAATTTGTTTCCAAAGCGTGCAATTTAACTGTTTACAAATTGACATGCTCAGCATGGTACATTGTTCCCAGATGTTTCTTTATCAAATTGTACTTCTGCACGTATGTATGTGCTAGTGATCCCTTCTGATCAGTTGGAAACCAAAACTGTGAAAGCGTCAGAATCACATGGGGGAGTCGATGGGTTGTAAACATGCATTTTGTTATTATAAATATGTTTTGGCGTTCCCCGGACTACACAGCTTCGAGTTTGTTGTTCTTGCATCTAGAAGCTCTGGAATTCCAAGGGTGTTTTTTTGCATCGGTTTACTCTCATTCCTGCCTCTGTGGGTCATTTAAAAGCTCTTTTGGAATCGCCTTCGACACTCATGATTTTTTCTGTCACACAGTCTCCCAGATCTAAAGCGTAGATGAAACTTGTTCAAAAAAACCAACGCTCCTTAGATATTAGCTGTCTTAGTGAATGACACGTGAAAATGCAGAATTTGGCAAAAATGATAGTTTCTATTGTTAATAAAAGTGTCGGGGTTTGAGTAGTTGTGAAACAGTCAGCTGAGGATTCTGAAGAAGCTACTGCCAAACGAAATTCAAGAGTGATCGTCTGCAACCCAACCCATTATTGGGAGAATACATTTTTAGCATCTTTTTGGTTGGTGTTTCCTTTAAAGCACAGTCTTGAGTAGAAAAGAATTTGGTCTATTCATCAACCAATCTCTTTGGGAAGATGGCACTGTATTGCTTATGTAATCTAATCTTTGTGCTTGCCATTGACCATATGATCAAAAGGATACATTTGCATAATGATTACAAGAGAGCAGAGTTTTATTGAGTTAATACTTTGATTCTGCATGCTTTAAGCTTATGGAAAGACATGCAATATATTAACTCATAAAGTTTGTTGTTGCAGCTGCTTATGTTGGGTATCTAACCGAGATCTACTAAGGAAAGCAGAAATGGCATTCAAAGACAGTTAAAACTCAGATGCCTTTCCTGTCTTTCTGGAATCCTGCAAATCAAATGTTTTACGAATTGTATTTGGACAAAACATGTCAGGATAATCCTAATCATTAGCTTACTTAAAAAGCTTTTATAGATACTCTGAGAACCCAGAAAGCCCTAGCCACAGATGCTGTTAGGTGTTAATGTTTTGCAGAAGTGTTTAGTATCGTGTTTATGAGCAATATGTTGATGTATATGTAACATAGCTGTTTGTTGACTTCTCCCTATACTTTGCTCCGCTGTCCCACTCCATATGTTCACTCGATCTTCTGTGTATTCTTTGTTTTCGAGCGCTTGCTGACTCCCAAAATGCTTTCCTGGTTTAATCGTGTGTCTCTCTTCGCAATGAATATCACATGACTCTCTTTTTTCAACACAGACAGGCAGACCAAAACCTACAGTCCAGTTCTCTGACTCGGCACATACTTGAGGAACGTCCAGCCTGTAAAACTGCTGGTTTGAGGAACTTTCATACAACGGCAACATTCTCACGGAGATTTTTGATTTTCTAGAAGCGGAGCGTTACGTCGTTTCTTTGTCCCATGTATAATACACCGTTGCACTTGCATCACATGTAGTTTTCACAGTCAGCAGAATGTTCTGGTAGTTTGTTTGTGCAGAGAAGCCCTCGGTGGGATCGGATCGTATTTCCTTTGCCAAGCCGTGGAAGACCACATGAATGTTTTGAAGTGGTGTGTCTCTTAGCGGCCCTGTTAGCTCAAAGTCGACCGTGAAGTGGTACCTACTTTTTCATGTTTCGAGAAAAATATATACTTGCTTTTACTACGTTTTCTGTTCAACTCGTTACGTAACTCGCTTTTCAAAGATGCTTGCGAACCTTTCCAGGGAGGTTCTTGCCACAGTTCTCTACTTGAGGAGAGAAGAGAGTTGTTATGCGTCACGGAAGGCATTATGTCATTTTTACAGTGAAGAAAAAGTATTAAGTTGTCTGTTGTATCCAACGATCGAAAGAGTCTCTTTAATAGCGTAAATTTGTCTGTTCATGAAAAACAGAGTTTTTTTGAGACCGCACGTGTGTGCTCAGCAAGGCACGTCTCTTTGTTGTTGTACACCTGCCAAGAGGCCTGGCTCCCCCCTTTCTCCCGTGACATCATACCTTTTACCTTTGATCAACCCTGGGGTTGTCAGTGACCTGTGACTTCGACCGAGCACCTGACACAAGCACGCTTGCACTATAACTACCGTTTTAAAGATCCAATCAGTTCCAGCTAGATTAAAAAAAATCATGTCAAAAAGACGTTAAATCTGAAATACCTTTAAACCAACTCGTGCTTTAGGAGCATATCTTAGCCCCGCCTTACACTCCACACCTTTGTCTTTCAGGTGTTGCCAGCTATCCTTTGGAACAATCGACCTTAGGTGTCTGAAGTGAAACTGGGTCATCAGCTGTGTTTAGATGTGACCGTCTGTAACCTCATAGAACAGGCCGGGCTCAGTGTTCCTCATGCTCACATATAGCTCTTTGTAGGAGCACACGTGTGCCGTTTTAATGGCGTTCTGTGTCTGGACAGTTTCCTGTGTGTGCTCGGCAGCCCGTTCGCTGTTGCTCCTGCTACTTTCTGGCTCATTTGGAAAGTCAGTTCTGATGACTGGAGAGATATTTATTGAATTTGGAAGGCAGGGAACGTTAATGTTATGGTGATAGGCAAATCAACACTGGGGGTTTGCATTTTATCAGTAGAACAAGTTGCATTTTCAATATTCAGTTTAGATGTTGAGGGAAACGCTTCTTTTTCCTTTTAGCTGGTGGTTAATGTGGTACGTAGCTTTGTTAAGAATTTTCGGATTTGCGGGCTGTTTATTTATTTTCTTTGTTTAATGTGTTCAGACCCCAGACTTTTTGACTGAAAGATTTTAACGAGGTAAAGATAAAAAAGTCATCCACTGATTCAACATTTGTCCTCAGCTTAGTGGAATGTTCGCTTGGGGATAACTGTATTTGGTTTATGGGTGTGGGTTTGGATCTGGGAAGATTTTATCTTTCTTATCTCGCAGAAAATGTGTCGAAAATTGCTTTTAATGAGGCCTATTTTATGGTCCCCTTGACTCGCAAGGCAACAGGCCACTTCCTTCTGGGAAGACGAAATATGCATTTACGGCCTTTGGTCATTCTTGCTCGCAAAGACTATGTACATGCATTAATCTTTCGGTTTTCATTTTATTCTTTCTTCTGCAGAACACAAAAGAAGATATTATGAAGAACGTTGGTATCCAAACAACATTGTCCCCCATTTATTTCCATTGAATGGACACAAAACCACTAAGACATTTCTTAAAACATCATCTTTTGCGTTCCACTGAAGAAAGTGTCATATACAGGTTTTAAGAACCACGTGGATCAATGAATGTTGACTGATATTTCCTGAATTCACTATCCTTAAAAGTTTCCCATGCACTCCTCTCTTTAATGTCCCTTCTATTTACCATCCGAAATTGTGATGTCTCTGTTGGGGTTTCTTGTGGGCTCATATCGTGCATTGTCTCTTGTGTAAAGCTGTCCAGGCAAATATAAAATTAGTTCACTGGGCGTCACACAATGTAGATCAGGTTTAGAAACCTTCCTCCTTATAACTGATGGAAGAATATTGTCATGGGTGGACTTTGCTTAGCTTCATATTACAGCTTAAATATTACCCTCATGTCACTAAGGTTAACATGACCCTGCTCAGATTCTTAAAATTTTACTGCCCGAGTCATTTCAAGAATGACTGACTCACTTTTGCAGAATCTATAGCATGTCTGGGAAAATGGGTGTGTGAATCCATAGAAAGTCAGGACAAAAACGTATTTTTAAATTAATAAATATATATTTTTAAGAATTACATAAACTGTTCGTAGCATGAGATGCTACACATGCGACAACACATTCCTTAAAATAATATTTTTGTTGTTCGCTCACCCTTAGTCAGTGGAGATGAGTGATAAAGCAGACATTTGCATTGGTTGCATCATGGAACATAGCTTTTGAAGAAACATTTCACCCAAAAATTCTGTCTTCAGTTATTCACCCTCGAGTTATTCCAAGTCTATTTACATTTCTTAGTTCTGTTGAGCGCAAAAGAAGATATTTGGAAGAATGTAGGAAAGCAAACAGTTCTGGGGCACTTTTGACTACCATTGTCATTTTTCTTGCTATGGTAGTCAATGGTGGTCAACTGTTTGGTTACAAGCATTCTTTCAAATATCTTTATGTGTTCATCAGAACAAATACATTATACAATATATTATACAGATTTGGAACAACATGAGGGTGACTTAATGATAACTGAATTTTTAATTTTTGTGTGAACTGTCCCCTTAACAGCCTAACCAGAAACTGCCGTGGGTCACATCCCTCTCGTGGACCCACCCAGTTTGTCGAATAAAGCTCTTTTGGGCTTGAACTAATTCGATCTGGACCAGCTCTGGAGTAAAAGCACAACAAATCAGTGTCTGTTCCTAATAAATTGTAAGTAATCCTCCAACCCATCATTAAGCTAAAATGTTCCACCAGCACGCAGTCCAGTAAACACAAGACAACTTCAAGACGGTTTCCCAAGTTTTATATTACTTCTGTTCATAATAGATCATTTTGTCTCGTAACAATTTTGACATATTGAGAAGACCATGGCATAGTTATAAAACATAATAATGTTTAAAACATAATAAAACAATATAATGTTTTCTTTAAGTCTTTTCGTAGTTTTCTTTTAAAGGAACGGTACACCTAGACTTCTATCATGGTTTATTCGCCATCGTGATGTATTACACCTGGATATTGTCCTTTTATCTTGTCATGTTTGAATCTTGATGGATGTGTAAAATAACTACATGGTTATTCTTAAGTTCTCATATTATCTTCCACAGACACAAATAACAGCATAGGGACCTAGAGGACGTTTTTATGTTAATGTGGACACTCGGGAGAAAAGCACTGGAATACTTCTTTAAAAGCCACGAGCACCAGACAAGAATTCTGCGGTAGTTCGATATAATTGTTTGCAGCTCTGTCCTAAAAGTTGCCAGATTGTGAACAAACATGCTCCGGCATAAAGAACTGCACCCTTTTTTTCTATTGGGCAAGATTTGTGGCACCTTACAAAGTCACTCATGGCCGTTTTTCAGCAATTGTATTGACTGCTACTTTGGTTTCTATACAAATACGAATAAAAATACCGCGGTGTGATTTATAATCATTCATGTCTTGTTACTCTTGTGTGTTACTGTAGTTCATTGACCCTGCTAGTTTTGCTAGGTGTTGCTGGTGTGGTGTTATTGTGCGGCTTGTTTAGCCACAATGGCACGCTAAACCCCATCTCTCCATACGCTCACCTTATGAACTCGTCGCATTGTTGCACCTTCGCGGTTTGTAATTGGCTGACAGTTGTTGCTACACAATGGCTCTTTCTCCATTGCAGAGTGGCTCCATTTGCCTAGCTCACTGCGGCTTGCACTTATCTTTCATTGCTGTTTATTTCTCGTCTCTCGCAGCCGTTGACATTTCCAAGAGCCGAATGTCTACCTTCTGTATGGTTATTTGGTAAATCAGCGAGTAATAAAAGTATGCTTAACATTTCCTCTCATGGTGGCCTGAACCCGTGGAAACGCATTCCTTTAAAAGTTTACCTGTTGGTCAGAGTTTGTAGCTGCTAAGCGAAGTCCTGTGTTGGAATGGAGAAACGTCTGAAAACCAGTTGTCAAGGGAGACCGTTGAATGCATTCAGACTGAAAGAGTTTGTCAGACTCACTATATATCAAACTAATGAGAGCTGGACTTGGAGAGGTGGAAGTATGGCCTTAGTCTGAGCTCTGTGCTCTGGCTTTCACTGTTTAAAGATGATGGATAAACAGTCGCTCAGTCTCACTTCTACAGGGAGGAGAAAAGTTAACGTGTTCGGTCTCTCATATTGCATTCAGCTACAGCTTTCCTTTTAATAAGTTTGATTATTTGTTTTCATTTTACAAATGTGTTTTAAAAATCTAGATTTTTCAGGATACCTATTGCATGCTAACTAGTGCCAATCATACTTTTAAAGTTTGATGTTTTGACACAAGAATGCTTGATGTGTGTTTATATGTAAACTGGGATATTTGAATGCGTACAAAATGATTTTAGTACTTCGAAATGTTATGTATAGTAAAAGGTTCAGGTTTTAGGTTCATGCAAATTTATGTTATTTAAAGGGATGGTTCAGCCAAGAATAAAAATAATCATTTAGTCACCCTCCTGTCATTACAAAACTATTTGGCTTTCTTTTCTTCTGCAGAACACAAAACAAGATATTTTGAGAAATGTCTCTTGTGGGATTGTGTCTATATGATGGAATTCAAAGGGGCCCAAAGTTGTTTGCTTACCAACTTTCTTCAAAATATCTTATTCTGTGTACTGCGGAAGAAAGAATGGCATGGAGTTTAGTTATGTATTAATATCATTTGAATAAAGATTAGGCGTTAACGCGTTATCATTCTGTATATTAAATAATATGCATTATTTAGCAAGTGTGATGTCTTACAGCAGTGGCTGTGTTTCAATAAACACCAAGAGAAATATGCATACATTTTTATAAGCGCTGACAGCTTTTTGCAGCCTTTTGTTGCTGGGGTGAAAGACATGGGCCGAAGCCCTGCTGCTAAATAAAATGTTAGACATAAATACGAGTTGCTGTTTTGTAAAATGAGGTTAACCATCTACATACAACCACAGCCCTCCAGTCGTCTGTTCTCCATTTCTACTAGCTGATCTCCATCTCATCTCTCTGGAGGGGGTTTGTGTTCGGTGGGAGGCCTGTCGCTCTTGCGCTGACCCGTGCAGAGGGAGCCGTAAAACAATCTACCGGTTAAACTTCAAACTTTGTCAGATGGCCCTTCCCCCAGCACATACACGCTCACACATGCCTTAACTTATGACCCTTTAACCCGAGAAATCCAGTCATTTTCTTCATTGTGTTTATCTCTTCCTTTGCCTTTGCTAGAAACCATCATATTTTCCAGCTGGACTGGCCAGTGTTTTGCTAATTCTTGGGAACGTCTCGTCCTCTTGTTACACAGAAGTGTGGTGTTGGCTTACGGGCTGTCTCGCTCTTGCCGATGTGCCCAATCTGGTTTTGTTTGTACGTTGGCATAGAGACTCCGACTGCACGACAGCTGACTTTGGGCAGTCCAAGATGTGCAATTTTATGTATATTATTTTACGTAATGCTGTTATGTAAAATTTGGTGATGTAACATTCAGTTATTCGGGCAAAATCAGAAAAGGTCCTCCTGAGCTTTCAGCAATGTGTGTCTTTTAGAAATGATTCACAATTTGTTGTCGGTTTCTGTTGTAGCGATATGTGCATGTACTGCATGTTTAGTTCCAGTCTTTCTTGTTTTCAAATCCCATCTGTATTATTCGTAAAAGTCTTCCTGTTTTTGACATATGTTCTGTCAATAGAAGTAGTAAAATAACTACAGGGTATTTCTTTATTTATAGAAGTTCGTTGATAGAATAACTAGCTGTTGTAAAAAAGCGGGCTATGTTAATCCCTCTTTCTATTAAACTTACCTGAAAGTGCAGCAGGGTGTTTCTGCATTATAAGAGTTCACGCCTGGTTTCTGGAACTGTAAATTCATCAGTTCAAAGGAGTGTTGTGTCTGTTTCATAACAAACCACACAAGTTCATCTTGGAAATCGGCGACATTAAACTTTGTAACTGTTTATTCTTTGGCATCAGATCCAGTAGGTTGTGTTCCTGCAGATACCTTCTTTAAAGGGACAGTTCACCCAAAAATAAAAATTCTGTCATCATCAACTCGCCCTCGAGTTGTTCTAAATCTGTATAAATGTCTTTGGTCTGATAAACACAGAGAAAGATATTTGGAAGAATGCTTAGAACCAAACTGTTCTTTATCACCATTGACTACCATAGTAGGAAACTTTCAATGGTAAGTCAAAAGCGCTCCAGAACTATTTGCATTCCTAATATCTTCTTTTGTTTTAATGGTAACCTCCTTAAAATGGTGGTTAAGGTTACTCTTGCCTCACCGCTACAAGTACCTGCGATGGTAATGGCTTCACTATGGTCACTTTTTGTGTCTGCGAAGTAAAGACCTTTGTGGAAAAGGTGAAGGTTAAAAGTTACGTAAACAGTTGCATTTGACTGCCATGTGCGTGCCTTTCGATACATGATGGTTATTCCACCATGTTCTGTTTTGTTTTCTGTATTATGTTCTGTGTCTGTGTGTGTGAATGGAGAAAAGCTTGACTTGTTTGCACTACAAAGCTTGTCCAAATTTCCCAAGGGGACGTTCCGCAGGGAGAGCAACACATGCTACATCCTGTTCGTGTCACAGGGGCAAGAGAGCTCTATCGAACGCCCATCCCCCTACAAGCATGCCATTTCGCCAGGGTACCGCAAATGAACGCAAGGTCCTGTTGCATTTTATTGTTCATGCATTCCTGCAGCATGACTCTGGCTGCACATTTAAACCGCATGCCATCGAGCTGCTCGTTTCTGTCTCTAGAGTCAGTGTTGCGTGCTTTGGCTATTCGATTCAAAATCCGTTGTCCAAATTGTAATAATAAGATATTTCTCAGTAATTTAAAACAAACATAATGCATTCTTTTTTAATTAAAATTGTCCATACGCACCCAATTGGATGGCAATACTTTATTTTCCTTCTTAAAACGGATATTTGTTTCACACGTTAGGTGTTGACCTAACCTGACATGACGAATGAGATGCTGACTAATTCACCTTATCCTGTAATCCTATTGAAAGCTGTGGCTCATTCATGCTACTGGTCTCACATACAGAAAAACGTCCACGCTTATCACGGCACAGGAAGAACAGGAAGAACCCTTTGTATTTGTCTGTTTACACACAGTTTCCACGCAGTTTGTCCTCCACTTCCAAATCGTACGTGAAGGCATTCAAGGTGTATTGAGTTTCAGAGTCCACAGTTCTAAAAAGATGGGGATGCTTGATTTTGAGTGCCCGGCCGTGTTGACTTAGACTATACAAATAGTTGTCTGGGCCTGGCTGCTGGGCGAGGCCTACTTGGATTCTGATGGGGGCTGACAGAAGAATTGTCTTTTCATATGAGAGATGAACAAGGGCTTGCACGTTTTTGTTTGTCGACAGGAAATTATGAGTGCTTATGGGTATGCAAAACCAAGTATTTTTGAGTTATACACCTGCTGTGAATATTTTAAGCATCTTATTGAGGTTTGATAATGTGACTGTATTTGTTCAGCGAGAACTGAAACTGGTGAAAAAATGTAATTGAACTAGAAGAACTTGATCATATGTTTATTTTTGTTTACTTTACGTTTTTGAACTAATATTTAGACCTATCATTTATTTGATTTCAATTAACAAATAATAACCCTACTTGCACAACAGTATTGCAGAAACAGAAATATGTGTTTGCAACTTGGCGTCTTATTTCATGTATTACGGTCCCTGTCTTGCATTATAATGAAGGTTGGTTGCACTATGATGTGTCTCAAATAGTGATTTAAAATATGTTTGCTCTAAGAGCAGTGTTTAGTCTTGTCTATTGTTATGGATATAGTGTGTGGGCTTAGCTCTTGGGGATGAAATCAATGGTTATAATTAGAACCAGCTGATTATCCCTGAACCCCATCCTGTTGAGCTTCAACAGTAGCCCTTTTATTTAGCTAACCGAACAAGAGATCCCATCTGAGGAGGCCGTGACCCCTCTTATAATGTCCTGCCCCGTCCCCACCCTGCCACCCACCCTCACTTACACTCGCTTTCAAATGCCACATTTCAGATTCCCACTTCCTGTTTACCCCCCACACCACCCCTGTATAGGATAGTGGGGCATTTTATAGAACTTTATGGCTTCTCAAAAAGCCCAAATGTCCTGCTTAAGTTTCAGTGGTGCCAGAACGCAGGCCAAGGCACACAAACAACTGCCCTTTCTCAAGCATCCAGACATGAATCTTTGAGGGTAACCACTGGCTTGCTGACTCTGCTGTGTGCTGGTGCAGCGGGCCCATCCGTGAGGCCTCATATCAAAGCAGTTTCTTAAGCTCAGAGCTTTACGCTGCCTAAAAACCTCACGTCAATCTTTGTAACAGCGAGTGGTGTCCATGACCGTGTCTGGCGGTCCAGAGTGCCCCCCGTCTGGGTGAGTTGTCTCCCCCCTCCCTCTCTCTCCATCTTTGTAGCTTATACGTTGGGGTGGGATTTGGCTGTGTGGTTGAGGCTAGATCTTGGGCAGGGGGTTCTTGGTTAATAATCATGCATCCCTGAGTCGAAAAAGCAGCAGGTGGGATATCTGATCTTAGCCAGAGGACAAGGGGAGGTCGGGGGGTTTCGGCATGGTCTGGGAACGCCGCCTGCACGGGAGCAGTAGAGGAGTTCAAGTTAAATCGCCTGGCAGCGTTTTGCAGAATTGGAGATTAGTTAATTGTCCGTTCTACATTTTATAATCTCTCTTTCAGAATCTTAGGAAATGCGTGTTTGATTTGACTCACAACTATCCAGGATGTCATATTTCCTAAAGCTTCCTCAAAGAAACCAGTAGCATTATTCTCAGCTTGCATCAAGTTTCTGCTTTTTAAGGAGAACTGAAATTTTGTCCCGGTACACAAGGTACAGTTGGCTTTCTTGTAAAAGCCTACGATTGTGTGTGTATGTTTGCGGTTCCGAGTTATGAGCAGGACCACGGATAAGCACAAGGACTTTCTAAAGGCTAATACCTCACCAGGGGCAGATAACGGAACAATAGCAGGGGGCGGTTTATCGTCTTCAGTTAACAGAATGGGTGGGGGCGTTATTGACACGCCAATGTCGCTTGTTTCCCAGTGTTTTTCCTAGCCATCACATTAAACTGATTTTGTGTTGGTTGACCTTTCGGCAAACAACTGAGATTTGGGTTTGAGTGTTGTGAGTGAACGGTTGTGGTTTTGTCTCATGCCTGGGTAACAGGTTACACCCTCTTGCAGCTTACAGGTGGGCAGCACGCTTTGTGGCCAGCCGCAAGATTCCAAAGTGTGGCATGTTCACTGCAGGCAGCAAACCGTCTGTTTCTTGACTCTTATACATGCTTGTATGCTAAATAGTAATTAGAGAAAGGGATATAGAGTTTATCATTGCAGTTTTGTTCTAACTTGCATGGTCAAAATCAAAGAAATCCTGTAATGGATTTCCTGTTATGCAATAGCAGAAGTAAACATCTTTACAGAAAGAACAGGAGGGGTATTATGAAAGTAACAAAGCTAATGTTCTGCTAGTGGTTTCAGGTTTGTCTGCTATTTCTTTCACAGATGGAGAACATTGAGCTATAAATGCAAACCAACTTTCTGTAACTTCTCATTGCTAACATCTTTTTATTTCCACAGTGGCCAGTGCCATGAAACTGAATCCACAGCAAGCTCCGTTGTATGTAAGTATACGTTCATTCATTTATAATTCAGATCTTATTTCTCCTTATGGCTGTTCACCCATTAATCACATCCAGAAAAACGGTTTTTATTATATATATATATACACTCACCTAAAGGATTATTAGGAACACCATACTAATACTGTGTTTGACCCCCTTTCGCCTTCAGAACTGCCTTAATTCTACGTGGCATTGATTCAACAAGGTGCTGAAAGCATTATTTAGAAATGTTGGCCCATATTGATAGAATAGCATCTTGCAGTTGATGGAGATTTGTGGGATGCACGAAGCTCCCGTTCCACCACATCCCAAAGATGCTCTATTGGGTTGAGATCTGGTGACTGTGGGGGGCATTTTAGTACATGGTGGTCATAAAGGGATGGACATTGTCAGAAACAATGCTCAGGTAGGCCGTGGCATTTAAACGAGGCCCAATTGGCACTAAGGGGCCTAAAGTGTGCCAAGAAAACATCCCCCACACCATTACACCACCACCATAATTGCATTAATGAGAAATTGAACAGGTGTTCCTAATAATCCTTTAGGTGAGTGTATATATATATTGATTTAAATTATATATAAATAAAATATATACATGTAATTATTTCCTAAATATGTACATGTATATGGTTATAAATACAAAATAAATGGGCACAGTGCACATACATATATTATGTAAAAGCACATTTTTATTCTGGATGTGATTAATCTTTGAACTGCCCTATTTCTCTTATTTCATTTCTTGTCTTGTTAAGTCTACAAGATTTTTTGACAAGACATTGAAGTTTTTTCAGCCCGTTCGCATACTTGTTGGCCTGTGTCAGCTTGTTCTTGCCTTTGGTCAGGGGGTGTGGATGCTGGGTAATTATGTTTCTCTTTTGTGTATGTACTGAGCTCTCTTTAATTAGATTTGCTTAAACACGAGATGGTGTTTGTCACCAAAACGTTTGATTGAGCGACCGCAACATTTTCAGAACACTAGTTTTCAATGACAAGCCGCACCGTGCAACTTATTCAGGTTGTCAGGTATCCACGGTAACATAAACATCCTGCCACAGATTTGACGTCATTGACATTGGTGATCAAAATAGATATAAATGCGTGTGTTCTAAATGTTAAAATAAACAGTAAAGGCCTATAATCTGTTCAATTAATCCGCATAATGAACTTTAAAGACACAGAGCGGCACATATGCAGCAATGGCTCGCCATATTTGAAGCACACAGCTGTTCTTCATTTTGACCTTGGTGCATTTGGCGTGTGTTCCTGTGTGCATAAGCCTGTGTGCGGTTACAGTTTTAGTCCTCCGCTGCTGCACGTGTGGTTTTTTCCATGTTTAGCAGTTGCACACTGCAGGTGTCTGGCTTGATCGAGTCTTGTGCTGTTTCTTCTTAGTTAAAAGTCACGCATGAGTATCGACAAGTTTGGATGTGCTATCTCTATCAGGGCTGCACAATGTTGAAGGAAAACGTGATGCACGATGACTTGCAAAATAATGTGATGTGCAGTGTGCAATGCATTAATTTAGCATATATGAAAATGTATTATTATTATAATATAATCATTGTCATACATGGTTCATATTCTTTTTGGGAAAGGCATTGTTTTCTCAATCTCACCAGTCTCTCCGATATCTGCATCAACCTAGAACTTGTTTATAAGTTCTTAAAATGTAAATTATTCAAACCATTGCTATATGCATGTCTGCGATATTTTAATCATTTTGAAATATTTTGCAGCCAAAATTTTATCTATTTACAAATGTTAATGTACATTTAAAGTTTGGAAATAAGGTCAAAAGAATATATAAGTAGATCACTTTTTTCACTTTTATTTTAGGGAAGCAATTGAGTTTTATGAAGTAGCTTTATTGGCTTCCTTTAGACATGTCATTTTTTTGGAGTCGTTCTATGTTGCATTTATTTTTATTGGACCCAAAATCATATAACATCATTTTCCCAATTTTAAACCTAGAAACTGTATTTGCAGCCCTCGTCCTACAGTACCTGAAATGCACAAGGTCAGATTACAATGACTAAAGCTGATGTTAATGATGTTTTTGTCATAGCTATATTTTTAAAAGCTGCTGCTTGAAAGAGATTCATCAACCAGCAGGTGCAGGTACAGAGAGTTACATTCATGGTTGCTTTAAGAGCTGAGAAAATTAAATGAGGGTTAGTTTGGCCTGTTCGCCAGATGACACAGGCTAATTTGCTCTTCCTAATTATAAACAGAGGAAAAGGTTTTGGGTTTCGAAAGCAGCACGTCTTGAAGTTCATCTGCACAAAGCAATGGTCTAAAATTGTTCTGCTGAATTTAAACTAAATGTTAAAGAAGCACGGTGGTCTGCACACTGAGGCAGCTTGCTGAGTGTTTGTTGAAAGCACAGGGTGACAAGGCCAGGCACTCCTTCTCTGGCACGCTGACTTGCAAGATACTGATATGGAAAAACAGACAACCGAAGTATCAACAATACTTCATGCACCGAACTTAACTACAAGAAAAGTACACAAATTAGATTCTGTCTATTTTAAAATTCACCTAAAGAATCAGAATTCAGTCATCACGTGTTCGCACTCATGTCATTTCAATCCTGTTTGACTTCAGCAGAACCACATGAGTGTGAACTATGATAAACTCACATTTTTGGTTACAATTTGCATAACTCTTAGGTTGGATATTCTAAAAACTTGCAGCAAGTTCACATTCTTCTGATTCAAATCACTTTGGCAAACTATCATTTGTAAACACAGAGGACCTGGTAACTTTGTGCAGACTGCGTGCAAAAGTTCCTGGGTTTACAGGCTATACCGGTGTTACATTTTGATTATAACTCTGTTTAAAAAATTTGATTTAATCTCACTCAGGAGAAGACTAACATATTATAAGCACTGTCCTTATCTATGTAAGTCAAGTCAACTTTATTAATATTGCGCGTTTTACAATTTTCGTTGTTACAAAGTAGCTGTACATTAGTTATACAAGTAAAAACAAAAAAGTGAAAACACACAGAAAACAGACATGCTCACAGGTTTATAAACAGCTACATGCATAAAACATAACTCGCACAGAGCACAAAATACACATGCATTGACCCCCCGGTCAGGCCAACAGTGCAAAACAGTATGTAAACGGTGATGAGGAGCCCAAAACTCAAATGGAGTAAAAAACCTCAGAACCCAAGCCCAACCAGGGGAACCAGTTTATAGGCTTTATAGGTAATCAGTAAGATTAAGTTAATGCGTTGCTTGTTAGGTAACCAGTTCAATGTTGATAGAACCAGGCTAATATGCTCATACTTTTTAGTTTGTGTAAGAACTCCATCTGCTGTGCTTTGAACTAGCTGGAGTTTTTGTAAGTACAGCCACCTAATAGTAAATTACAAAAATCTAGTCTTGACGTCATGAACGCATGAAAGAGCTTCTCTGCATCTGAATTCTTGGGATTCTCTGCATCTAGTGACGGCTTATGATGTAGTTTAGGTATATTCTAAAGATGGAAAAACGCGGTTTAATAGGTGTTGGCAACATGGCTTTCAAATCACAGATTACTATCGAATAAAACTGCAAGCCATGTGACTATAGCTATACTCACTGGATATAACCAGGGTGAATGATCATGCTGCATATGAATGTCACAGGGAGTCTACGGGGTGGTCTTTGTTCACTTTGTTTATGCTTTTGCCTTTGGCACATTTCCTGCTCTGGCACCTGCTCTCCATATTGGGCTTCCGCGGTCTAAAAGCGTCCCACCACTGGCTTGCGTGTTAGCTATTAAACTGAAAGGTATTTACAACTAGGAGATGTTTCTGAAGCACTCACATGGCTTTTAATACATCGGAAGGGCTCAAGCTTTGTTTCTGATATACTCATGCATAGCCTCTGACAAAGTGTTGGAAAGTCATTGCATGGGTACCATTATTGGGACATAGCGGTCAGATTCCTATGCTTCCTACGCACGTCGCTCAGATCAAAGGGGTCATCGTAAATGCTTCTCATGCAATTTGTCAGTCATACGACCTGCCTATAAAAAGCACCACCCGCACCCTGGGAATCAACCGATTCGAAAACAGGCCTGGTTGTGGCGAAGCTGAATAAAGATTTCTAAAAGATGTGTTCACATCTATACATGCTTTTCTGTTTGTCATGGTGAAGTCAGACATGTGTTGTGGGTCAACTGGTTAAGCATGTTCCTAATTTTAAAGCAAATTAAAGGTACACAGTATGAAATATACAGGCATCTAGTGGTCAGGGTGTGAATCCCAATGACTGTCTCACTCCAACCCTCCTCCCTCCCTTTCGAAGCCCTATGGTGTTTGATACAGATACTAAGATGTCACGTTTTTGCTTCTTTGCCGAAGGAGATTTTGGTATTTACGAAACGCACTCTGTAGAGCAGTTTGTCCGTTTAAGTTATCTCATTCCAAGTTGATAAAATAGAATTCTTCATTATGTAAGATCTTTATTTCAGTCAATAGATGATCTAAATAATTACAGACTAGACCGTAGTTAAAATTAGTATTAGCCCTAGAAATATAAGAAGAAACTAATATTCGGTCTAAAGTTGTCTAGAGCCACCAGTCGTTACTTTCATGATGAGCATTCGGCTCTGACCGCTGCGCCTGTGACCGCTGCGGCTATGACCGCCATCAGCCAAAAAAAGCAGCTGACTGGCATTTGGCAAGCGTGGCGTGCGGCTCCAGAGGCCCGGCCAATGAAAACAGCCTCCGCTGTGATGTCACGCTCCGAAGGCCCTGCATGTCAGGCGAACTTTGCGGGCTAGCATAGTAGCTAGGTAAATACAGTGTGGGAAGGCCTAGTTTATAACTTTTGGTTTCAGATAGTGTAAACAGTTGTTCAACATAGATGGCTCAGTCACACTCTGTTTATGAGATTTTAGGGTTTCTGAAAGCTACTTTGCCATTTTTTCTTTGTATTTCCTGTCTCTCTCTCAGTCTCTCTCCATCTGTCTCTTGCTCTCTCGTTCACACACATCCTATAAATAAGTGAGGTAATATAAGACGGAAGGGAGACTTTCTTGTTGTCATGCCTGGCAATTGCTGCTGGTATTAAATGTCGGGTGACAGTGTATTACGAACTATTACAACAGCTATATCTGAACAGCTTGTGCAGACAGCCTGATAGTGTTCAAGGGATAGTTCACCCCAAAATGGAAATTATTTATTCACCCTCAAGTAATTTCAGACCTGTATGCTTCTTTCTTTCGCAGAACACAGAAGATATATTGAAGAAATCCGTTGATGCCAATTGATTTACATTGGTTTTATTCCCATACAATAGAGATGAATGGGGCCAACATGTTATGTTTAACAACATTATTTAAAGCACTTAACTTTGTGGTATGCAGTAGAAAGAAAGTCATACAGGTTTATTTTCATCTTGGTGTGAACTGTATCCGCTTATCTTTGTATTTTTGTGTTTTGTATATTCATAGTATCTCCATTTATTTCATATCTATATTATATAACACACACATACACAAACACTTTGTGAGCTTTTACAGTCATACAGTTATAATTATAAGGGTGGGGAAAGACCAATGACTGTTTATTCCAGCATTTTGTTATATATATATAAGCTACTGAACTGTCCCACTTGCTTTGTAGTGGAACACAAGCGTCATTTTAATGGACAGGTGCTGATACCTTACGTTTGTGTTCACAGCGCACAATGATCTTTAATGATGATGTATAGGAGTTGATGACCCGTGTTGTGTAATTTTCTGCGCCCATGAGGATTAAATGATATTTTAGGACTGCTTTTAGTCTTTCAAGTGGGAAAATGCTACATTTCTGTCCTTTGCTTTCCTACTACTTTGATATGGATTTTTCCCTTACAAAACAAAAGGATACTTTTTTAATCTAATAGTTATAAGATAGTTAGAGTTCAATGTTGAAAGATTTCTGTACCTTCAAGACGTTTATGGAATATTTATGGGGCAGAGATCTAATGTGGTTTTACTCATTAAAAGAGCAATGTGGAGATTTTAACAACATCTAGCGGTAAGGTTGTGAATTGCAACCAACGGCTCACTCCACCGCTCACCCCTCCAATTCTAAGAACTACGGTGGCAGGACACAGGAAGTTTTCTTTGCCAAAGGAGATAAATATTTTCGAAATGCGCTCTGTAGAGCATTTTGTCCATTTATGGCTACTGTAGAAACAACATGGCGTTCCATAAGGGGACCCGCGGTGTATGTAGATAGAAATAGCTCATTCTAAGGTAATACAAACATAAAGTTTCAATATGTAAGGTCTATATTCACATCTGAAGACATGGTTATGTATATTATGTTGCATTTCTGTCAATAGATTCTCCTCAATATTATACACAGCACCTTTAAAAAAGGAAGTTTTACGTATTAATACATCAAAACATGAAAGAAAACCGTGCCCCTGTATAATTCAATTTTTGACAAACGTTTTAACGTTGTACCTAATCTGTTCTCTCTTTCACTTGTTTAGGGCGAGTGTCTTCTGACGGTACAGCTCTGTGAGGAAGAGTGTGTCGAGAACGAAGAGGATGTAGAGTTTTATCTTTTGTTTGCTGGCACCACCCAACGGCACGTTTCCAGCACTTTGAAAATCAGCCATGTCACGCTACAGGCCGTGTGTCCAGGTCAGCGGTCAAACGCAAATGTGCACACACACACACAAACACACACTCTGCAGAATCTTTTCGAGCATAAACTCGCTGGTTTTACGAATCCTGTATATTTCATCGCTCCCTGTTAATTGTTAGCTGCTTCCCGGTAACAGATGCTTATTACCTGCAAAGATCGACTCATTTACATTCCAGTCATGCCAGGCCTAGCCCACATATTGCTTGGCACGTGGTTCTTGCCCAATTATTCATCCACGAAATTGTTCTAGTTACCACAGGTCAGCCTCTGTTTGGCTGGACTCTGGGGTTTGAGCTCTTCTAAAAGTCTCAGTGCCGCTTTTAATGGTTTATATATACTCGCACTTCTGTTACAAAACTGCATGCGTCTTAGCTCATATTGAACACATTCTTGCTTAATGTTTTAATAGGTGAGGGAAAATTTGGCATGGATATAAAATATTTGCTAAAGCAAACATCCGTTACCACAGCTTATGCTTGGGTGTTAAACTTGGTGATCCCACATACTTTTGTGCTAAAGACATAAATAATAAAATGTGGGACTTGATGAAATAACAACTTTTTGTATACTTTCTGGTCTTCGCTATGAAACACTAAAACACAAAAGCCCTCTCATCTGCTATTTATTCTGGATATAAAAAATACATTTTACTCGGGGCCCTCATAAGGTCCCACACAAGGCCGCTGTGGATGTTACGTTATGGAATCCTTCACAGACGTTTGGCACCGGTTTTGTAATCACTACTTCAGCTGAGCACTTAAAGGCTTTTCGGCATTGCATTAAGAGCATATGAAGAATGGTCTGCTATCATCTGCCTCAGGTGCACCGCTGTTGGCCTGCCAGGGCACACATTTAGCCCCCTCTTTCTCTGCTGGAGGTCCACTCTGCTTTGGTTTATTTCAAAACATTCGGTTGTTAAGACGTACTTATCTGCAAAAATGGTGCAATCCCTTTGAACCCAAATTGATGTCTTGCTGAGATGTTTTGGTCAAACTAAGGGGGCATGCCATGGATGTGAATCCACATCTTGTTTTTGCAGAAATCGCACACGCATACACTTGCCCTTGCAATGTGTTGAAGCATTGACGTCTCATGACTGTAGTGAAACAAGACAGACCTCCCTCTTTGTCATTGAAATAAATGTTGTTAATTCAAGAACATTTCTGGGTAGTTATATTCGTATACTTGACAGATGGTTTCTTTTTAGACCGTGAATGTGCGGCTGCCAAAGTCTTTTACAAAACAAGATCTATTGTTTTAAATGTGAAGCGGTTTCAAAGACCCTCTCTGTTTGATATCAGAAAACAGACCATTAAAAAGACAGTTTATGTTGCAATTGATTTATTGTTAATAAGGCTTGCTTGTTTTTTATATAGTGAAAGCTACCAAAATAGGATTTTGGTGGGTGGTGAAAAAGAAAAATGAGTTGACTACACCTATAGAGGCTACATTTAAGGAAGAGCTTAAAGCTGCAATTCGTAACATTTTATTGTTTACAACAAACAAAATAAGTTAATGAAAAGTATTAAAAATCCTTTCCTCAGTTTTTCCACTTTAACGGTAAGCTGTTTCATAATGATTTATATTTTTAAGTAAAATCATATGGTACTCGTGACCCGAGGTAGTTCGAATAAGCGGTAGAAAATGGAATGGAATGGAATCATATGGTACTGTTTCACTTGACGAAAAATAAGTATGTAACAAATAAGTAACTCGCAATTTTATGTTTCAAACTGGGAGTGGTGATAGAGAGGCAAAAGTTCTTAAGATCTTTTAAGTGTTTCACAAAAATGTCGATATATGGTACTAAAAGCACGCACACTAAATGCTACATACCCCTATCCTACAGCTCATGATTGCAGCGAAACCGTGCGGGTTACGCTGTGCCAGGCGCGACCGGGGGGCTCAGTCGATCCCGTGGCAGAGGAACGCTTCCAGTTCGTGCAGGACCTCGCCCTGGATATGGCCCGGTTTCTGGTAAACACGGCTGGGAAGAGCGAGGGGGCGTTACTTCTGGATGAGTGTCAGACACCCCTGAAGGAGTGCGAGAGGATGGATGATACTCTAGCCCTTGCTCTTAAGCATCTTCCCCTACCGCCAGGCTGGAGCGTCCTTGGCACAGACTTTCCCATGGAAACTAATTTGGGAATGGGTGAGTAGGCTTCTTTTTGTTTTAGGCTTGATGTTTTTCAATATGAATGCTATGTTATTGAAGTTCACTTTAATTGATAAATGTATGTTTTCGATGTTACTCTGTTACAAAGTACTGTGTGTTGTGTTCTACAGTACATAGGTAGTTTGGAAACGTAATTCAGGTGCCACACAGAAAGACTTGCAATGTCTTTGTGTAAAGTTTTTGCCTTTTGCTTTTTTAATTGTTTGCATGGTTTAGAAAGGTGAGTTGTACCCTAATAGAGCATTCATACCAGACGCGGTAAATCGTGCTATTCGCGCATAGTTGGATGCTTGAACATTTTGAGTTTACGCTGTTCATTTGCGCGTGAAATTCGCTTCACAACAGACGCAAATTTGCGTCATGGGAGGGGCTTCTGCCAGGCAGATTCAGTCTCGTTGCGAAATGGCTGACATGGATTTTGTTGAGACTTACCAGATTGTCCGACCACCTCACTCACTTTCTTCCAAGCGAGATCCTTTTTATTCCCGTTTCGATAAAATTTTGGATTGGATTCAATTTATTGTCTTACACATATAACAAGTACAGTGTAACGAAATGGATTAAAGTGAAATGGAAACGATAAAGTAAGAAGATGTATCGTACAGCTCCAGCTATCCAGCGACCAATAATTTTGTCCTCCTTTGTTATTTCAGATTTCTTCTCCGCTCGCTCCATCATAATCACGTCACTACTAGAGCAAGCTCCTGATTGGTTAACGCAACGAGATTTTTCGGGAAATTTCTCATTTTTCCATTGGGGTCAAACATCTAAACGCTCAATTTGCAGGATATCGCAGGATGTCTATCGCGTCTGGTGGGAACGCAGCATTAGGTCTTTGGGTCACTTTGTTTCTGTACAGTACAGTAAAGTTATATCCCACGCCGTCGGGTTTGTGTTTTCAGCACAAGGCCTTCAGCATGGTTTTGTGGGTTGGTTCAGACTGTTAGTCCAATCTAACCTTGTTTTTTCTTCCCCCTTGTTGTCAGGTCGGGAAGGCTATTTCAGATAATCTCAAAGCAAACATTCCCACCCTAATAAAGTGCTCTTTTTGGCACAGAGCATTTTTACTCTGACTTTTAAATTGGCCATTGGAGTCGTTTCAAAGTTGATAGCAGATGCCTGTGATAAATGCCATGAACACTGATTGTCCCTGACTTGTGAGTTGTGTTTCATTGGGATTTAGCAGCAAGGTTCTTGTTAAGAGTTATTAAAAAAAAAATCAAATATCACACTATAGGACAAATGTGTAGTTTATTTGTCAACTACAAATGAAGAGCTCTTTGCCAAAACGCTATAAATCCATTTTAATAGTTTTCATGAAAATGACATTTTTTTTTACCAAGACCCATACATTTTGTTTATATCCTGTTAAAATGGTCTGTTGGCTCAGTCTGAACGTGTTAAACAATGATTGTTAAATGAAACAACAATATTGTCGATTATAATTTTTTTTTTCAAAACGCTACATATCCATCCTTTTTTCAAAAAAATGTTGGTTTATTTCTTAAAAAATAATAATAATAAGAGAACATGAAACGTATGACATCAGGGACTCATACTATAAATTAATATAAATCAAATAAATGCAAATGCATGAAATAAATAACAGCCAAATAAAATAAATAGTAAAAAACTAAATATTCAATATTTTCCACCACATAATAATAACACCACAACAAATAATTTAGAAATAACACGTACAAATACCATTAACAAGCGAATTCTGATTGGTCGAGAGGACATATCGCATTTAGGCTAAAAACAGGTTCGGGATTTATAGCACTTTGGAAAGAAACTGCATCTTGTAGTACATTTTAAACAAGGAAATATATCGATTTGGCATGAAACATTGATGGAGCAGTGAATAGGTTTAGTACACAGCAAAATGGGATGACAAACTCAATTTTTTTAAATTTCGCACTTAATGCGTTTAGGAAAAGAGCTCTTCAAATTCAGTGTGTACAGTATATACATAGAAAGCTTATTGGATGGAGAAAAACTTAGAGGATGTGCATACAATATGTTCATTGTGGCCATTTCGTTGCCTGGTAAGCAAACAGGAAGTGAAACTGATGTTCTGTGAAGTGAAATAATCATAATTAACCTAAGCAAATAATTGAAAATACATCAGCTGATCGTGGCTGTAAACAATCATATAGTGCCTCTGGTCCCTAAGTCCGTGGCGGAAGTCTTTGCATGTTCACATCCTCCCAGCTGCCTGCCGCTGGACAGATATACAAGCGTGTGTATGTTAAGTGTGCTTGAGAGTGTGCGTTGATCCGGCCGATCTGCCACTTTGATGAAAACCACAGCACAGCAAGGAATCATTCATCAGAGCAGCTGATGCGACAAAAGAACGGGCCACGTGTCCTATTTCCGACTGTCATGTGACTTTTGATTGTCTATTAAGCTAAATGTGCTATCCGGGTCCATGTAGGAGGACAGTTAGCTGTGCAGGCGTGGCATGAACCGGACCATGAGCGGCGAGAGATAACATCTAACAAAGGCTCAACAGGCATTGACATCATAATAAGCACAGACTTATCTCTTTTAAACAGCCTTGGTTTTAAATAACTCGTTCAGTAAAGCATCTTAAAGCTTTGTTCTCTTTTCATGCCAAGTTCAGCACACCAAAATAACTCCGAGATCACAATAGCGAGTTTTATCTGGTACCTGAGCACATGTTGGTAGCGTTTTGTTTTTCCGCCCGATTAAGATCAAATTATTGTAGACCTTTTAGTTTTACATTCCAAAAAGTTTTTCTATATATTTTCAGGGTTTGAAAGTGATGGCTCTTTAAAAGAGATCTTGTGTTTGAGTAAAACTGAATTCCTAGCTGACCTTTTTTTCTTTCGGGAAGGCCTCGGTGTGTAATGAGTCCGGCATTTGTTGCAGCTGGCGCTGAGCTCCCGGACCAACCCTGAAACCGGAGCAGCCCGCGGGCATCTCGCCTAGTGCATCAGTTGGCATTTGCTGGCAACAGTCTTGGCTAAGTGAAATTAAACACAGGGCATTAAATAAAAAAGTTAACTTATTTAGACGCTTTCCACTGTGTGAATCTGCAAGACACCACGGAAGATTCCAGTTGGGAATATGCTGGTATTCAGACACGTGGCATGCATTGCAAAAAGGTGGAAAAGATATAGCAACTCTATAAACTACCTTTACATAACTAATCTATAAATGAAAATTTTTGATTAATATCTGATATTGTGACAGTCCTAATGTGGAATACATCTTTGGTTTATAGACGTAAATGAATGTATCAAAGGTCAAATTTGGTTACTTGTCACACTTGTCACACCACCCTTTTCAATGCAGTGTCTTGTCCGTGTTTGAAATCCTGCCTGTTGTGTCTCGAAGCGTCTGGCCGGTTAGTGTTCCCGATCTGCTGTGCCAGGTTACACCCCACCACAGTTCTCCTTTTTTCCTTCTCGCTCAGGGCTTCAAATTGGTTGTAAGGTCCTCAGTGGGCCGCTAAAACGAGGGCAGTCTCATTCTCAGCCTCTCATTAACCAGCAAGAACAATCCCGACTCTGTCTCTGTTGCTTTCACAGGGCTCCTCATTCAAGCTTCCAGAACTTTCTAAAACGGCACGCCGTAATCGCTGTATTTGTGATAAATGCGTTTGAATATGTTTGCGTCTTTCACTCGGTAGCTTTTCTGTCCTCATTGTAAATTATCTACGGAGTCGATATTTACACAAGTTGGTCTTGAGATTCTTTTTGCAGTGGTCAGGAGAATTTGGGGGCGGGTATAGTTGGAAAGGCTCCCTGTTATTGGTCTATTAGTTACAAGGGGTGGGAATTGATCTCTGAAGTCCCTATGGATCAGTGAGTGTGGCACTTTTCCGAAGCAGCGTTTAATCTTCATTGCTCATGGAGATTGTTGTTTTTTCAAACACTTCTGTATTAGGGAAGAAGGTTTTTTTGAGCATTACAAAATTATGGATTTGACTTCAGAGGCTTAACTAAACTCCGTTTTCTTCTATAGAATCTGGACCACAAGAAACACTTTTGCACTTTGCTGCGAAACGCGGGCTGCGCAAGGTAGCGATCTTTCTTCTCCAGCAACCAGGGGGAAGAGAGGCTCTCCGACTCGCCAACAAACAGGGTCGTACGCCGGCCAGGGTCGCCCAGAAGAGAGGCCACAAACAACTCCAAAAACTCCTCACAGAGTAAGTGCCAAATATCCATAACGCAAACAAATGCACGTTTATAATGACATTCTTAAGGGTAACATCATAAACATTTGTTGTCTTCACAATGCATGTGGTCACTGTTTAAATTTTTTCAATTTTAGCTTCTTACAAGATTAATGCCATCAGGTGGACGGTTGTAAAAAACAGACTGTACCAAACATAACACTGTGATGGGCGTTCTGACCTTTGAAATCTCTTAGATAAATAGTGCTTGTTGAATTTATTACTGTCTAACTAGAACACGAATGATAATGTATTTGCATATTCATCTTTACGAACATTAATGTACTCTAAAGAATTAGTTTATTTCAATATCAGCTTTATCGTGAGAATGTGGAGATATTTTGTTGGATGTTGAAATGTGAGTGAGTGAGTGTGTGTGTGTGTGTGTGTGTCGGGGGGGGTGGGTTTGAAGGGCTAGATAAGAGTACAGCACAAGGACGAGCCATATGGCTGTGAGCTCTTTGTAAACAGTTAAAGCCACAATAGCTTTTCCAATCTTACTTTCAAAGCGAGCATTCGAGATCTGCAAAACCAGTTTCAAAGCAAAATCCTGTCTTAAGATTTCCTCTGTAAAATTGCTCTACCTGTGTGTGCATGCGAGTTGTTTACCTTTATCAGCTTCTTCCATCTCGAATACTCTGTGCCTGGGATCCCTGCATGGGACAGGTTACATATGTTCCCCTGCTTTACCATAATGTCACACTGTATGACCGTAGACTTGATAAAAAAATGGACACACCAAGAATATTATTTTTATGCCGTGGGCCGTTACAGTAGAACGGTGCTTGCAAAACGACAGTGGCAGACACTTATCAGAGGGTAAACTTGTTCATAACAGTCATTTATTGGCAGTCGGCAAACATGTCACACTAGCTACTAAAATTACAGATTTTCACCTTTGATCACAGGAGTTTTTTAAGATGATGAAAAAGTATTGTAAACAGCTGAAACATGGCGAAAATCAACTTGATCTCACAGGAATTCGTAACGTTTTTATGAGGTGGCTGATTAGTTTGTTACAAAACTAAACAATTAATTAAAAAAAAATTGAACCCCCACTCCTAAACCTAACGAAAGCAAGTCTTACTAATACATATAAACAAGTTTGTACGATTAGCCACCTCCTAAAAATTTACGAATTCAAGTGAGTTTGTTTGGGCTAAAATGTTAAATGTGTGTACCCGGCTTTAGCTCACCATTTCCATGTTTTAAACCAAATCTGCTCTTAACCAAATGATTAAACTGCTCAAAATAATTTTTATTGTCATTTGTAATACAGTTAATTCATTGAACTTTATAATTTTGCAATTGTGTAATGATTCTTTTTATGAAAGAAGTATTAAAGGGTTACTCTTACCTTAAAATGACATTTTATTCAGTGTGTAATGTTGCTGTGTGTGAATGTAAGAAGTCTGAATGAACGAATTGGCTTGGTTAAGTTATTGGTTTGGTTGAAGTTATTGGCGTGGGAAAAAAGGAGTCGACTCCAAATCACCCAAACGATTCACCGGTCGTTCTACTTTCAGTACCGGGTCAGATCACAGCAGACCATTTGACCAATCAGATCAGAGTGGGCTGACAGAAGTGTATTTACTAGGGCTTCACGATAAATCGAAAAGAAACCACACGCGATTATGCGCTTGGCTGCAATGTTTTATACGCAGTTTGTCAGTGAAATACTCTTAAATGCAGTTGAGGGCGCTCTTGCGCAGAAACTTTAATGCTCCATAGAAGGAGTACCACATGTATAACCAGGAAATGCAGTCTTTCTATCTGCATCTGGCATCTTTCTTACACTATTTTTCAAGCCTCCTCGGGTATTTTAATGATAATAAAATATATTTATAATGATGATGTTTGACGGGTGTTGCTTTAATAAATGCACGTTTTAAGCGAAACAAATGCGTAGTGCTTTCAGATAGATCAGAATTTCCTACAGATCCAAGAGCCGTGCTTCACGAACAAGCTGCGCATAAAACATAATCGCAGCCTTTGCGATTTCAGTCGCGATACCCACGTCGATTTAATCAACATTTTGGATGGGAATTGCGATAAATCGTCCAGCCTAATATTTACGTAAACTTGAAATTGTCTATTACTTATTTTTCAGGTTTTAGGCAAACATTTTAACACTAATTTCTCAGATTGTTGATTTGTGCTTTTTCACACAAACAGCAAACTCTGCGTTTGAAAAGCTCAGTAGAGAGATAAGTAATGACAGTCTAAGAACTGTTTCCTGTTGCCTGTCACCCAGAATGATGTCCAGTGGGTCACTGGCTGCCCTGCTTTGGGTAAGTCAGTGTCATGTGATGGTTGAAGTAGGGATCAGGGAGACACCAGGGTTACAAAAAATTCAAAGGTTCAGTTCTAGAAGGCCTTTAAGTGCTCTGGTTTAGCGGCTCATTGAAAGCGAGTTAACTGAACCGCAGCTCACCCTTACACATTCCCTTAAAACCTTAAGAAACCTGATGGTGGAGTTACTTTGTGCTCTTGTTATTGCATACTCTGAATGTGTGTGTGTTTGTTTGCATTATAATTTATTGTCCTTGCATCTTTGTTATTGGGTGCTATTGTAGGCTACCATGGTTACTGGTTTTGACACCCGTAATTGTATAAAACTTACATTTGGTATATAATCTTGCAAATATAAAGAATAAGTTAATCAGCTTTCCCTTGTTAAACAGTCTGTCTTTTTATCACATTTGCCAACTTGCGTATGCTGAGGATTTCACCCCTGGTCGTGAGTCCTGCAAGCTTCTCCTTTTTACTCTGCACTCTTTAGTTTCCTCTTAGTGATGTCACAGGGTTGCTATGGATACCTTAGATACAGAGCAGGTGAAAACAGTCCTCGCTCTCACTCGTGTGTCGAGCCACAGGGGACAATCTCTGAGCCACCCACCTATATACACACACACACACTCATTTTCCTTTACGAAAGCTTTGTGAGTTTTTACTTTTGACATGAGCTGACTTGACTTGTATAAAAGGAAGCGCTAAGCTAACTAGAGTGTTTTTGACACTTTGAATGCCACAATAAAATCAAGGTACATGTATCAAAATACTACGGTATTAGTATCAGTTATGATCACTGTACAAATTAAGTACTTTTGCCTTTAAATGAAATCATGCTTCATTTATCTTCCCCGTGTGAGGTAGAGAAACCAGAACACATTTTACACTCATTGAAAGTGAGTATATTTATTTAGTTGATCTGTCTGAAGGAACAGTGAAATTCCTGTTCTCTGAACTCATCGCAATGTCACGGATGTAAACCTGTTTTAAGATCAGCAGAGTTGTTTACTGAACGAACAAGTGTTTTTTTCACGCTCTGTATTCTCTTTGTACAATGGGTCAACAAGGATCAGGATTCGGTGTTTCTTCACGTCCTCTGTAGGTGTGCTGGGTGTGGCCATGCTGATTCAAAGCCTCAAGACTGGGCGTTCTCTCAAGTTTGCTATGTTTGTGTTTGGCAGGGTTGAGAACTTGCCAGAGCTGGAGACGAAAGCGTCAAAGTGGCGTTACCCGGGAGGTAGAGTGCTGCTTCACCACCCGAAAGTAAACACCTACACCCTGACACTGGAGGACGTGCCAGGTAGTCCTCCGCCTAACCTTCGGCATGATGTGGAGGAGCTCCAACATCTTATTCGGTCACATCGGAAGGTGAGTCACTGCTGCGTGTTTGGGTGTCTGTGGCAGTTGGTTTGTCTATGGCTGATGTTTTGATTCTCCAAGTTCACCCAAAATAATTTTTTGGATGCCCAAAAATCCTTTTTATGAATTTATGCACACATTTTAATCCAAGCTTTTCTTGACGGAGTTACTTCTGTTGAACTCAAAGAGAGAAGCAATATGTTATTGGCATACAATAAAAGTGATGACCATAACTGTCTGTGGTTTCTGTTTTTATTGTATGAAAGATCACAACTTTTACGCTAATTGTCTCTATTAGTATTCCAGAAAATTGTTATTGGGTTTGGAACTACTTGAGGATGAGTAAATTAGGACAGTGTTTTCATTATTGGATAAACCCCAATTACACTTCAAGTTTTGTGTGATCAGCGGGGATGTTTGGTTTTGAGTTAAGACTCTGCAGGAGGTCGCTATCTGTGACTAGAGGAAGTGACTAAAAGCAGATCACAGACTGTTTCTTCTCTCTCTCGCTCCCTCTGTGCACACACCCTTGTTCGCTCGCTCTGCGTGAATGTTTAATGTTAGTTTTAATGAAGGCTATATGAGGCACGCTGCTTTATTTAATAGCCGTCTTTGATCTTTGTTTATTCAGGAAGATTCTCCGGTACAACCTAAGCCTGCGCTGCTGATTCTTGACAGAGAGTCAAGTTGTAGGACAGAGACTGTTGACTGCTTCACTTCGCTAGACTCTGAACATCGAGAACCTAGTGCAGAACAAGAAACTTACAAAGCGTTTCCGAACAATCTGGTGGATGGACTGTGCCCTTTTCAGAATGGCACCGGAGATCATGGCCAATCACAGGACAAGGCGGTGAAACTTGATACACCAGCTTTAGGGGATACCGGGAAGGCGTCAGATAAGTGTGCAGAGTGGCGGGCAGAAGCTGATTCTGTGGGTTTCAGTGCCCCTTCCTGTGGAAACCAGGGAGAGGAAGCTGATACAGAGCTCGGCATAATCAGTGCCAAGCAGGGCGTTGATAAAGGGAACCAAGAGCCCAAAGCTTACCAGAGGAGTTCAGAGACCGATTCTAGCACACAATCTGGCAACCTTGAGTCCTTAGAAATGGGCCACGCACAGTCTCAGGATCACAGTTCCCTACCAACGGAAACGAGTCAGTCCTTACAAAAAGAGGAGGGGAGTTTAGATGTTTGTTGGAGAGGGGACTTACCAGAGGAAAAGGAAGGGGAGACAAACAGCAGCAGCCAGGAAACAGTCTCAGACTCTTTTGCACTTTCTTCCCATGATCCAGAGGAAAATTGTCAGCGTAACGACAAGTTCGAGCCTAAACTGGACGCCGAGGGTTTTTCAGAAAACGGTGAACCTACCTTAATCTCAATTCAGGTAAATTCGGACTTTAACTCGTTGGTTCAAAACAATAAAAGTGATGTGGCAGATCCACTGGATTGCCCTGAGACAGGAAATTTGAGCGAACACACCAAAGGCAACTCTGACTCAGTTTCTGGTTTGGTCGCGGCTGACGTTAGCATAAAGCGGAACTCTGGATTTAGCATTTCAGAAGTTGATTCTTCGGAGCCAATCAGTCTACGGCCAAACATGGTGCAAGGACCTACTCACAAGGGTGGGCGAGGACTTGCGCCTGTTCCTGAGAAATTATCTCTTGAAGGACCATCTGAGGAGGCTTCGGACCAGTCTCACGCATCCTCTTCAGAAACCACATCAGAATGTCCGGAGACGTTATTGAACAACTTGGAATGTGATATCAAATCAAAAGCAGGGGGATATGATGCCATCGCTAAGGAAGCATTCCTGTCTGAAGAAATGAAAGAAGTAACTCCTAAAGAAAGACCGCAAGATCTTGAAGAGCTCATTGCATCCACTTTAAGATCAGTTATGGACGATATCGCCGTCTCTGAGTTGGATAAGCAATCTGAACCCTCTGATGAAGCTAGCCATTTACCCGTTGACTCTGATGCCTTTATCACAACTAATATTCAACAGGGTGTGTCCATAGTATTGTCCACAGAACCTTCTGACGTAATAATAGGAACGACATTAAGAGATAAAGAGGAATTAAAAACAAATGTTGAGCTGGACTCTTTGTCAAAAGAGGTTGAACAGATTCTAGAGGAGGCTTCTGGAGATGACACAAATTTAAATGAGACTCATGAGCTGTCAGTTACAGGTCCTAAACTTTCTGCGTTGAATATTGAACAAGAAGAAATGAAGAAACATCAGGAGGAACTTCTGAAGGAAAGGGAAATGGTCTCTACTTCACGGGAAACAATCAGCGATCTTCCTGATAGCTTGGAAACAGAACACGTCAGTGACACCGAATGCAAGGCTCACATTCAGCCTCCAGATCTTTCCTTGGAGGGTGTGAATACAATATCAGATCTTACTGTTGGTGTGAATGACCTAGTTCAAGGTTTAATGGAAAGCGCACACAACCAACCTTCCCAAACCGACATGGTAGAAACCTGTGATGTGACTTCTGATGGATGCATCGACTTGGCCACCATTTCAAATGAGACAGCTGTCACTGAAGATTGTGCGGATTCTTCTTCGGATGCTGTAAGGGATGTAGTTGTGGGGTTGGAGAATGGCTCCACATCTGACCTACTGAATCCTTCTTCCTTAACAGCTGAGCTGACTTCCCCTTTGGATATTATTAGTGAATTACATCAGGATTTAGAACACACTTCCTCAGTGGATACGGATAATAGTTTGTCTACAGAATCGCGACCTTCAGATACGACCGAGAGCGTGAGTGGATTACATCAAGATAATATTAAGTGTTTGATGGAGGAGAATAAAACCGTGGAGCTGCATGCAGAGGAACCACATGCAATTGCAGGTAAGGCATATTTGGTTGCATTTCATCTTTGTATGACTTGGATCATTTTCTAATGTTAGTAATGATTTTTTAGTACTTGGGATTATGTAAAATCATTTCAATTCATCGGGTGCTTTGAAGTATTCCAAATCCTAATATTTAAATTCAAATTTTTTATTAAGCACTTTAACTTATAAACTTGAAGGTTGCTGAATGCTGTTTTGAGCTTTCTGGTACTGCTAATCAGATTATTCACTTTTTACCCTTTTTTACTTATCTTTTTCATAGACATGGGTGATTCTATAATTGGAGATACATTTTGCATTTCATAAAGTCAAACACTGTCAGACACTAACCTGTCTCTCTCCTACACACGCATCTGTCAATTATTTTGCATGTCTACCTTGTTAACAGTGTTGACAGTAACAGAACTGACAATTTTAAGCTTTTTAGCCAAACACTCCACTTGCTAGCATTAATGCTATAAACACATGGTGTAACTGAAGTTATAGTTAAAAGAAATTAGATGACCAACAGTGTGATCAGTCATCAATTCCGTATTCCCTATGAAAATAAGGTAACAGTGTTGATCTATTAGACACAATAAATCACTATTTTCACCTTCATATTATTGAAACATCTTCACACCTGATCAAAAACCTGACAAAAAATGACTTTGGACACATAATGAATCTGAAATTATATTATCACCTATTTACTCTTTTGCATACTATATGTACGAAAAATGTTTGCTATGCGAATTATGTTCTGAGAACAACGTCATTAGTCATTAGGTGAATGTTGAGTTTTTGTCAAATTTTATTTTTAGCTAAGGTCACACAAAGCTCTGTGTGCTTTGAGACTTAACACAAAACTGGTATTGAGCTCTTAGAAGGAAAAGTTGCTTTCGTCACTTAGGTAAAAGTGTTAATAGGCAGCGTTTGCAAATGGGAATCTTTATTTTTGGTGCACTGTATCCTGGCAACCCAGTGATCTCACCTCTACCTTACATCACAGTAAGAAAACAGCTGATAGACTATACATTTGTTTTCCCTAAGTGGTAGACGCCCAGCTCTTTTCCACATGGATGAGAATTTTGCATTGTTCTACTAATAACGGCTTACCGTATGTGTTATTTATATCACAGTAAGCTGCTGACCTCAGTCGAAAAGAAGAAATTTGTCATTTCCTTTTCACAGTATCAATTGCTATGTGGTTGAAAACTTAACAGAGTGATGGAGGTTGACTGTGGTATGATTTGTTTAATCGTCTGTGAAGACTTGAGTCAGCAGTTAAGTTAATAAGTTACGTTAAAGGCAAATACATTTTTTGAAGTTTTGATAAAAAGTCATGCAATTGAATTTCCATTTGCTTGCTTCTACAGAGATAAAAACAGTGTTTACACGTTGGTATTACAAAGGTATAGGGAAAAAAGCATAAATAAATGCTTCAGCAATCGTTTAGTTACAAATTGCATTTTGACAAATGAGGAAAAAAACAAGTTGGTTACAATTTTAAAAATGTCTTCTGCATTGACAACAGATGGCACTTTAGCAAAAGACGCAGTGGACGGACACCAAGGCTCCTCAGCAGATGTCGAAAATCCTGAAGTGGTGAGTAGTGTTTGGCTGTTATCCTCAAACTGCCCCTCAAGTAAATAAATCATTAACATTTCAGAACTCTCTGCATGATTCACTCAGCGTCTGCCCCCAGCCACCCAAATTTCTCAGTAGCTAGGAAGGTAGTGGCTTCCCGAAAGGCTCAGCTGAGCAGACATTGAAAGATGGTTTCTACCTGACCTTCTGTCGTAAATCTGATTTCTCAGCCCGGCCGGTGCAAACGCTTTAGCTCTCTGACGCAGGTTTGAGTTGGAACTGCTGAACTGTGTCTTGCGGGGTCGAACTGTTAGCTATGGGAATACTGCCATCCTGCAGCTCACATTCTGTTTGAGTGTGTGTGCTGTCCTTTTCTCATGAAGGAAAGAATAGGTGACATCATCTCCCTAATCTTTTTCACCAGTTGTGTGTCAGTGGGATGATATCAGTGGTGGGAAAACTGGGAGTCGGAAGGAAAGGAATGATAGCACGGGTGTTTATGTGGGCCACCATGAGTGATAAAGTAAGATATCGATCTTTGCTGATAAAGAAGTTCTCCTAAATTTTCTAAACATGAGTTCGACTGTTCTTTATCTTTCACGTTGTTTTAGTTTCTTTCTGTAGTCGTCAGGTTGGTTGTGAGCCCCTGATATGATCGTATTATTGTTCAGGTCGCTAGGGATGGGCAGATTGGATTCTGTTGAATCAGACTCAAGGGAAACATGTACACGCCATTGGTAGCAGGTCACGGCTGGCATCATCTTTGTTTTGGATATGGCATAGTGAAGCTATGATTGTAAATGATGCTGTAGCCCAAAATTATTTTTGTCATCATTTACTCATCCTCATGTCCTTTTAAGCCTGTATGAGTTTCTTTCTTCTGCAGAACACAAAAGAAGATATTTTGATGAACGTTGATAGCCAAACAACACTGGCCACCATTGACTTCCATTGTATGGACACAAAACCACTCAGACATTTCTCAGTCAAGTCATACAAGTTATGAATGACACGAGGGTTAATAAATGATGACATAAGTTTTGTTTTTGGGTAAACAAGTGAGTATTTGAGACTGGCTCATGTTTTTTGATATTTGTAAAATCTCTTTTTTTTCTTGTATTCCACAGTTTTAAGATCATGACTCGGCTATATTAAAGAAATGCACAAAAAAAAGTACCTCTTCATCATTTATAATTCCTGCTAACCTCTCTTATCAACTTAGATTCTTCGGTCTAGATTAGCTTTGAAAACGAGCTACTTTTACACTTATCTGCTGTCTGGCATGCAGACTTGGATCGCATCACGAGGCCGTGTATCTACATTGTCAGCATTTGAAAGAAATTACACTCGGGAACATTCTATCTGAAGAGCCTCTTGAGATAAGAGCAGGGGCCGCATTCACAGAGCATCCGGGCTTTGACTTACACTGCCGAATTTACTCTGGACAAACATTGGTCAAGATCATCGCAAAACCTAACTGACCCCTCAAAAAAGCCTTGATTGAGCCTCCTGATGTCAACGATGTCAGAAAGGTTTTCGATCACAAGCTTGCTAAGACTGTATATCTTGTGATGTGAAACAGCTAAAATCAAGCAATTTGTGCCATGACATTTACAGTATAAGCTCTCTTTGACATATACACATACACATTGGCAGACAATTTTATCAAAATTAACTTTGCTTTTACTAAAGTAGCAGTGCCAGTCTAGGGATAAGAATATCACAGGGACGGGCTCTTATGAGACAGGAAGAAACCACCCGGAACACCCTAGCCTAGCTACCACCTAGAACGCCCTAGCTACATCATAACAATCTTTTGCTACCACCCATAATACCCACCCATTAAAACAGCAATCGGGAAACGTCACATTTAAGATACAATATATGAATCTAGATTTGTTTTGCTTTTAATTGTCTGGGAAATAAGGCACGATTGTTTTAAATGATTTTCGCAGTTTTGATTCTAAATGGTTCTTCTATAATTTATTGTCTTCCTTCAACTCCTGTTTGCTCTGTGGATTGAATACGTGACGGATTTGTTTTGCTCTGGGATTCACAGGGGCTCATTCCTCACATTTTTGTTACCTCTGGAGTATCTTTGTCTGAGGGGAAATATTAGCACTTTGAACAGCGTCGGTTAAACAGAATTATAGCGGTGTAAAATCTGTCAACTTTGTCAAAGTTTCAATATCGCTCATTCAAATATGAACAACATTATATTATGTTTTGACCAAAGCTGTGAATTTTAAGGCACGAGAAGGCAATCGAACTTGGGTCGCTGGATACTTACTAGCGCTTTATGTCAGCGCACCGACAAATGGAAATATTTTATTTTAATGCTTCTGTGCGTTTTCTGGGGTGGTGTATGGAAATGCAAAATAAGGCAACATGATTATTTTGACTTATAATTTTTGCTTAAACAAATTTTTGTTATATTTGAATTTGAAATGTACTTTTTTTGTTACATAATCTGCAACGATAAAACCTACCCGTTATACATGACACAGCTTACCCCAAACATGGGGTAGACATTTTCTGAGATAGAGATGCTTTGTTTACTTACTTCTGTTCATTCCTGCTTAGTTTCTTGCTGCTTGTTTGTGTTGTGTCTCACGCTCTCTGGCTCCCTCTTGTGCGAGGATGTAATGTAACTTCTTCCAGATGTGCACAGAGCTGTCAAGTATGTGTTGGAGAGAGAAACAAGGACGAAAAGCAGAAAATTGTGTTCTCCACACATTTCCATTTTTGTTCAATGCTGGTGCACTGTGGGAACCTCATTAAAACTCTTAAAACTATTAAACCACACAAGTTGCTCCATGCATACTTACAAACATGCAAACATGAATCTGTGATTTGTCGGTATAAAGGGATGATTTTCCTCTTGAGGGCTGGTATGTAATGAATAATGGAATAGTGTGATATTGACAAAAAGCCAAAAGGCCTGTATTGTAGTGGGAGAATTGAAGACACAAGTGAGGCTGGTCTACATCCCCTCACGCACACTCCTTCCATTCATGGATCTGTTTGATAGCTCCACCCGCTGATGGAAATATATTTTGTTTTGTTCTAGTTGATTCACGCCCTCCGAGTCACTCTCTCCCTGTTTTTCTTCTGCTGTCTTTGAGTCTCTGTTCATGATTTCCTTTACGACCACTTTGGTCAAAAGGTTAAAACCTCACCCAAAAATAAAAGTTTTGTCTTCGCTTTGTATTGAGAGTAGATCCTGGTCAATGTTTTCGTTAACGCATTAGAAAAGTTGTGCGAACAACTTTTGATGTCATTGAAGCCATATGGAAAAACACAAGTGATGAGAATTTTGGATCTTTAAATGAACAGATTCTTGCATGAAACGCAAGAGTAATGTGCGTCAGGATCCCTCAAAGAAGCCTTGTTTCTGATTTCCTCTCCTTTACTGGATAATGATGCGTACACATGCAAACACAAAACACCCCGCTTTTATTGCGTCTGAACAAAGAAAGCGCTGCAGGTTTTATGTATTTCTATTTATCCTATTGTGCAAGGAAAGTCCTAATGCCAAAGAAGAGTAATGTATTCACCGACTTTAATTGAAGGGTTTTTGTATGGGCATGTGTGTTTATTTGTGTAAAATTATATACATACCCACAAAGTGCATCCCATTCATTTTATGGCGAATAGAAAACTCCCAGAAAAACAATACAATTCTGCATGCATGCGATTGGTCGATACGTGTAACCTCGTGTCTACTGCAGAACACAAAAGAAGATATTTTGGAGAACGTTGGAGTCCGAACAACACTAAACCTCATTGACTTCCATTGTATGGACACAAACCTACTAAACATTTCTCAAAAAACTCTTTCGTGTTCAACGGTGAGAATAAATAAATGATAGAATTTTTCTTTCGGGGTGAACTCTCGTTTTAACGCAGCAATGATTCCTGGTGTTTAGTAGCAACGTTAAAACTTAAACAAGTTTCCATTTGTTTTATGATGATGTGCCATTGTCACCTCCTTCCTATGAAACGCATTCGTTTTTCTACTCAAAGCGAGCCCATGTGAATTTGGCAGGGTTTGCTTTCTTTTCCAGAGGTTTGAGCCCAGTTCCCTGCATCGGCTCAATTGAGTTAAACCCCAGTGAATCCCTGCAGCCTTGCGTCATTATCCTTGTTTGAAACGGTTGCCATGGCTCCAGTTGTTGACGGTTGTGTGCATACGCAATCCCTTGTGTCCAGTGTTACACGGCGCATTAGTTAAAAGCCATTTACCGCCCCTTCAGTGTAGATCAAGAGTGTGTTATCCTGTTAGCTTGACTAAATCGTTTTGATGGCTCTTACGTTGACGAAAAGCCTTATCTCACCGGTGTGAGAGCAGACACAAAGCTGGGCGGGGTCTGGAAACCTCTTCCTTTTGTTCTCCAAACAGTATGGATGGTGAGGTCAGAACAGAAGCCTGTCAGAAAATCGATGTTTTATCAGTAAATGTGTGTGAAGACCTTTTCCTGACTTGTGTTGGGTTATCTGAAGAGCAGACGGGCTACACTGTCATTTCGCAAGTGATGAGACCAGATCCGTCTGTCCTGGAAGAACAGTCAAAACCTTGTCTATAAATCTACATTGGTGGCCTGAGTATTAGTTTAAGCATCATAGGATCTAGGAAGCTGTAATCTGATTGGTCGGCTTACAACGTAAAGGAATAGTTCACCTTTGTCATCTCAAAACTATATGACTTTCTTTCTTCTGCAGAAAACAGAAGACTTGCACTGCTGTTCAGTTCACCAACATTCTTCAAAATATCTTCTTCTGTTTCCTGCAGAAGAAAGGAAGTCATACAGGTTTTGAATAGCAAGGACAGAATTTTATTTTTGCGTGAACTGTTCCTCTAAGTAATGTCATTTTTATTGACTTTTTTTTATAACAGACATATAACGTTACGATAATAATACAGGTTACAGATTTTTACAGACTTTTTATTGACTATAAAAGGAAAATACAGGACCGTGTTTAGCGTGTGACAACACTCAAAAAACAGTATCCAATCTGACACATCGCAATCTTATTTCCAAAAATCGCACTAGAATTGTATTTCAAAAAAAAGATGTCGTTTGGATTGCATTAGTAAAAAAATCCTGTTTGTCGTACAATAATTTTGTCGCCTGTCCAAAAAAATCCGAACAATTTGGAAAAATGGGATTTGTGTGAAAAACATTCGGTAAATTTGAGAAGGACGGAAACGTCAGGACGAGCTAAAGGGGATGGAGAAAGGAAAAGATCGATTGTGATTGGATGATGCCTTTTATGAAAGAAGAAAACAAGGAAAGCCTGTAACAAAAAGAGGCAGGGAGTCGAGACGAAGTAAAGGAGAGTGGGAAGGAAACGGAGGGAGGAAAAGAGAGAGAGCAATAGAGGGGGGAGGAAAGCAGTGTGTGAAAGAGAGGGAGGGGGAATGTGAATGGGCTGGTTCATGGTGCAGATGTGAAGAGAGTTGCTCATTTTTCCCTATTCGCTTGACGGAGAACTCCGAGTCTCGGCTTCATGTTGGAATACAGCGGTGGTTTATTCTTCTCGTTCACGTTTCACCAACGGCAAGATGTACGAGCGTCACCGCCGCAGGTATAGCCTTTGTGCGAAGGGAGAGAGAGCCGTGGATGTGGTTTTGATAAAGGTGGGTTTAAGAAATGTACCACATTGTATTTAACTCCTAATTTTGTTTTGAAAGTCGATGTTTAATTGTCTTTAAGGTGTTTAAGAGCTGTCGCTCTTTGTTGCGCCACGACACGCTGGTATATTTTGTCGATTGTCTTGTTGACAGTTGCATGCGCCGTCACATTGGATCGATTAGGGTTGGCTGCGAGTGTTGTCCGGATGCCAAAGGTGTCGTGCGTTAAGTGGAAGGGGCGTGTATGAGAGCGCGTGTTCTCAGGCCGTATCCAGAGCTTCGCCTGGGTGGAGTTCGGTTTTGGATGTGGAACGACGAGGCCTGCTTTCCACGTTTTTGGCCACTGCTTTGGTTCTTAGGTTTGGCGATTGCCTGCAGACACGCTGGAGTTTAAAGCTGCAGACGGTTGTGCATTTTACTGATGCTGTGTTTTGTGTCTCTAAAGTTTGCTCACACCATTTGATACATCGGTTGGATTTGGGGATTGTCACTTCACGCCGCCTAATAATTGAGATGTATTCTGCGCTTTGGTATAAAACTGGTGGTCATATATGCTTGCATGTATTTACATTGTTGGGACAAAGCTGCCCTCTGAAATTAGTTCAGGCTGACAAAACCAAGATTTCGATTTAAAGTAATGATTTATAAATACCGTAAACTGTAAACGCATCGCTGCTGTTCTTCTGAAACCTGTTATCTTCATATTTCAGGATTTATATTTTTTAAATAAATCACTATTATTAGTCACATGTTTGTCACCGGGCTTTGCAGACATCTTACCAGTACAAATTCTTAAAAGTACAGTGTTTTTTCCATTTCCTGAAAAAATAATCTTTGGCCATCCAAGGTTGTTCTATAGTCTGTAGCTTCATAATCATAATAACAGTAACCAATAGCATGGCCTTATTTAGAGATCTATGTAAACACATGTGTTTGGATGTGAGCGTATGGGAACAGTATGGACGCGAGCTGGAATGTCATCAGTAGGCTGAAGGATGTATATTTAGTGGCTGGTCTGGTACTGTATCAGTGAAGGTCACAGCCAAACACATAAAGGCCCTTCCACATTCTGACCCCTCGATTAAAGACTCTCGATAAGTAGACCTACCTCAACGGCTGTTTTTATCCCCACACACTTTTTCTACCACTCTCTGCTCTATATCATCTGACATGAGCTGGCATCTGGTTCTAGAATCATGAGCGAAGACAAAGACATTTAAAGCTGGTTATATGATGTATGTTTGGTTTTGAATCTTCATAGACTGCCAGAAAACAAATGGTCCAAAGCTGTCACAGGGGCGGTAGTCTTTCAAAAAGTACACCTTTGCACCTAAAAGTAGTACCTTTAAGGTATGTATTTGTACTTAAATGATACATATGAGGACATTTAGGGTACCGTCCCAGTGACAGCTTGGGTAAATTTTTTTGACCAATTTCGTTGTTTTTGTATTTTCAGTACCTGTGGGATCGTTGCATTTATTTGTGCACAACTTTTATAAACCCAAAAACATACACAATCATGTTTATATATATATATATATATATATAGGAGTTTTATATTATTTTATTTGTAGTAGTTATTATTTATATTTACCAGTAATTTGATAAATATATATATATATATATATATATATATATATGCACAGTACACAGACAAATATTATGTAAACACAAACTTCTGGATGCGATTGATCATGGGATGGGCCTACAAATTTTTGGTTATTGCAGTTGAGCTAGTCACGCTACTAATAAACATCAATTATTTTAGTTCTTTTAGTCTGTTCGCTCTCAGACATCATAATGAATTTTTCTGCTCCGACTTGTTAGTCTCTGTGTTTTCTTTACCTTGAAGCAGCAGCATGCATGTTCATATTCTGCGAAGTGATGTAATGACACAGTCCGTGTTAACCTGCTGTGGCATGAAATGAAGAGGGACTGTTAAAACGCTCCGAAGGTGAAAAACAAAGACGCAGGTGCAAGTTCAGGCCTGAGTACAGATTGAGAAAGACAGGTCGTACACGCCCGTCTGGAGAAGCACCCAGGGGAGCACTTATAAACCGACGCGTGGAAAACACGCACCTTTGTTGTAGCACACTCCTTTCAACCAGGACCCGCTTAATATTGATTGAGAAACCAAATGGCTACTTAACACCTTATTAAATCATTGCACAGATGTTCTGACCCCAAACCACCTGCATGAAATCAGAAAGGTTGTTTCTATTAAGTTGAGGTATACTGTATGTGTGAATAGGTTTTGAGGGTATTTTGTGTGTGCTTGTTTGTCTCCTCGAACCCAATTCACTGTCTGGGTTTTCCTTTCTCCACAACTCATAAGCTATATCTATGGAATGCGTCCAGAATGTCCAGCTTCAATCGCAGTCTGTGGACAGTCTCACTCCACACTCGGTGGATTACTGCTGTGTTTCATAAGACGTTCGGAAGTTCTGTCATCCCTAAATATAGCCCATCTCACCAGCCGCCCTTTCCATGATTAGACCACGAATGCGTTTGGATTTCAGCCGTGGCACTCGAAAGTCACTGTTTCACTCCCTTTCCCTAAAACACACACCTTCCATAGAGTCTAATACTGGTAAGCCTTAGCAACCACTTACTGCCATGGCAACCGCCCGCAACATCCAAGCCCCTCGTCATTTTTTGAGAAAATGCAAAAATAACGTTTCTTCCCACTGTTGTCCCATTCTGGACGTCTGGACTCTTTTCCCAAGGAAGTGTTTGTTTGGAAAAGGCCAGTTCCTGTATGACATGGGTTCCCATAGGAAGTCAATACTGACCGAACCAGAGGTCGCATGTCAGCATAGGTCACATGTAGGATGGGGTATATTTTAATGTGTGCATATTTCCTTTGTGCTCTTTTAGGCATTAGATGTGCTGGACAAAAAGTTCTGCGGTGGTCTTGGCTTTAACTACAGGCGGCATCCTGTTATGGCCTCATTTGCTCACCAGCAGTGTTGTAAAGACAATAAAAGCACTCGCCTGGGGGAAATGTATGGCGGAGTTTTACAGCCTATGTTACACACAACACACACAGAGTGATTTCATTGTGGTAATTTCTTTCCTTTTCTTCGCTGAGACAGAACACGCATACATTGTATCACACACTAGGTCTCATTCAGAAACAATGCTTACGCATGCATATGTGCATAAAATCAGCGTGCATACCATTTCATGCTAAAATCATCAAACATAAGTACGTACACAAGAGGTCCTGGTTTATAAATGTCTCATAAATAAATAAATATACCATTTTTATTTTTAGTAACTGTATCATTTTGATGTCACATAAGCATGAAAGCCATAAGCATTGTAAGCAAATCCAGTGTTAAACACGCCTGTCCTTGCACGTATGATAAGGCTACTCGATGACATCATCTCATATCTACATTGTTGGGCCATAAATCATCTCTGGCAATGAGCTCTTTGTCCCAGCGGCTACTGAAAGCCCCATTGTGTCCCACTGCACACAAACACACACCCAGAGATCTGTTTCATCTAAAACCGTTTTCTTGACCTCCTTGGTCTTACTGTATATATTGTAAATAATAGATGAGGTTTTTAGCAAATTGTAACTTTTTTACGTACATCTCATTTGACTTTAACGTAACATATTGGTCAGCTGCTAGTCGGAAAATTTGTTTATGTGATACAAATTAACTGTATTGTTAAAACAGAAGCTATTCCAGTGAGACACATATTAAGAACAAAATCAAGGTGGGCTGTTGTCCATCTATAGCATGTTTCCGAATGTTATTGCTCTCAGTGGAGTCGGTGTGAGGTGTTACGGCTTTCCATTACTACAGATCGGGACTCAATCACTAATTGGCTGAAGTAGTGTCTGGTTAGAATTGTGTGTGTGTGTCTGCAATCTCCATTACTGCTATTTCCAAGCAGTAAAATGGCACGAAATATGCAAAGAGCCTTACAGCCTTGAACTGTAGAATTGCTCTTAAATGCATTTTAAGTGTTCGGAAAATGTGCTTTTTTGAAACCAATGTAGGACTCGGTTATGTTTTAAATTATTGCAGATTTGTTACTCTGCCTGTAAAAACAGTCTTGCTGTTTTTTACCTAAAATCATTCTAAGTAATGTATTGAACATTCTGTGAAAACATCATATTGATATCTTTGAATTAAAAAAAAGTATGGCCATATAAATGATTGAAATGAATGTTTATTAAGCCAACCTCCTATTTTCTGTGCAGAATAGTAAAACATATATCATATTTTGTTAATTTTATTATTCAAAATAAATCATTTCAATATTAAAAACATTTGAGTACTTTATCTATAAATCTATATCTATAATTAACATTAAAGCACAATTTATTTTGCTATTACTACTTTGATGCTCAAAATCTCGTAATTAAATAATCAACATTTAACAAATTTAACAAAATTCCCATGAGAAACAAAAATAGGCACAAATGAGACAAGTAATTGTCATACGGTATGAATATAGCATGCGACATGTACTTTGTTTTAATAGCACGGCTCATGTAATGTCTCTGGATTTCTGGATTTTCACTCCGTGTTTGCCAATTTTAACAAAGTATGAGTCATTATTGATTTAAAAATAGAAGAAATGATGATAATCTATATAAAATCTTTGTTTCTTGAGATAGTGTTAGACTTATTACAACCATTTATTCCAGACTTTTAATTTGCTCTCCCGCTCATTCAAGACAAAGTCGATCATTCACAATATAGATTGAAGGATTGAGGACAGCATGCATGTTTATGGTTTTGTTTGAGCTCCTTTGCCATATTGGGGTTGATGTGTTGGTCTAGGATCAGAAAGCATTGCACGGCACAGCTGATGTGAGTCTCACGGCGGTGCCTGGATTCTGTCAAACCCATAACGGCATGTCATGAACAACAAGCACACGACATTGAAACGCTGCAGGCCTTAATCTCACCTTTTGATGCCTCGTCTGCATTAAGGAGGAACAATATTAGCGAGAACATTGGTTTTGACATTCCGGACTTCCTCTTGGTAATAATTCAATCACAACCAAATATCGTCAAACATATTCAGACACCAGTCCCTTATTTATTTGATCCCTTGAATTTAGAATTTGAACTGAATATCTTGTGCCTCTTGCACTGTCTCGGAGTTAAAAGGCCGCAGCTGTTGATGGCTCTATTGAAAGAGCCCACGCCTCTCTCGCCTGCCACACTAGACCAGTGTCCATCCACCAGTGTTCGAACAAAGGACGCCTATGATGAGAAGTCTCACACACGTGCATGCACACAACGGCCTCACACGGAGCGTGGGAGTTTAGCGTGTGTCACATGCTCTTGACGGGCGGCGGGTGGGCGTAATCGTAGATCAATGGAGTTGATGATGGTCGTGCAGATGAGCTGCACAGGAAGCAACTCGAGCTTCTGTTTCCGCCATTCTTTATCGTTCGATCCTCTTTATCTTTTTTACTTTTGACAGATGCACAAACACAAGAACCCATTCTCTCATCAATAAAATCTTGTACTGTGGTTCATAGGAATGAGTTCCAGTGTATATGGTGTGTAAAGACTATAAGGACGATAAAATATGAAAAGACTTTGACTGCTTGGTTCTCTCTGGTCTGTTCACAGCTGCTCTGAGTTGAACGTTAGTGGGCCGTGATGTTTAAAAGTGGGTCACATTCCTCGCCTGGCCCCACACATGCACCCAGAAAACCTTCGTGCCCCAAATCAAAGCATTAAAGTTTTCCGAAACCACTCTTGTCCTCGCTAATATTTCCATTCAGAAGCTTAAGAAAAGGGCATTTTTCATCTACAAAATAAAGCTTTTGGTCAAAGGAAAATGCTTTTGCCTTCCAACCATTGACTATCATTTCCTAGGTTCGAGGTAGGAGAGGAAATCATCTTACGCCTGATGTGTCCGAGCATCCTGCTGCCATGGGCTTTAAACAGATTGAAGAAATCAGAAATATAAATGTGCAGAAAATCTCTTGAATTTCAGTGGTTCCTAAACTCTCCCTTTAGTCAACAAGAAGCTTTTTCAGGTCTTGAGCACGCTAGTACTCCGCTGAGGAGCTGAATCAGGTGTGTTTGGAGTCATCCAAAATGTGGGAAAAACTATTAATATGTCAAATAATTTTAAGATTTTTAATCTAGATACTTGAATGTGAAAACGCACACAAACTGGTTTTGGGCTGATGCTTTGTCATGTTCTTGAAGTGTTTTCTTGTTTGTTTATCTTTATTTCGTTTTGCTGATAAAATATTTTTCTCAACTTCAACTTTGTGTCGTTTTTGTTTTCTTATTGTAGATTCACAGAGAGACGGAGACATTTTTTTCAGTTGATTCGAGTCGAGTCGCTGGAGTCCAGGAGACCAAAACCAGTTCAGGTAAATACTTCATTCTTAAGTTATTGCAGGGCAAAAAATAAATAAATGTTAAGAATGAAATTGGCTTAGACAGTCGTTTTAATTTATACGGCATAAAAACTGTGTGTAACTTTTGGCGGAAAAAATCAGTTATTGGACATGTACATATAAACGGAACATTGCGGATATGCAATAGCAGACATATGATATCACGGGACTTGGATTTTAACATCATTTGATTTAAATCAACGAAAATATAGGTTAAGTTAACATGCAATTTTATGTTTTAGAGATGGTGATATAAAGGCAAGCTTTATAGATTGCTGCTTTAATATTGTATTAAAAATAATAGCTTATCTCGTCTTTTAAATATAGTTTTTTTACAAAATTAACAGGTTTGTTTTGCAAATGCTACAATCTACTGAAGATTACAAAAGTGCAGAAGTGTCAGTGGTTTTAATAAAAATGTACACGTTTATATCAACCATTCATATATTTTAGTACAGATCAATTGCTGTACTGTATGCTGCTCGATTTGTTTCCTTTCTTTTATTTTTGTTTCTGCACACCAGTCTAAATAGTGCCCGCATTGTGTCACATGGGAAACTGCTCATAAGGCAAAATGGATGTCTTCCTGTCAATACAAAAGCTTGCTCTGGTCAAATAAGATCATCTAGATGACATCAGCATCCTGTCTGAAGGGATTGCAGTCCGAGATGCAACACTGAACTCAAATGAGTCACTTCAGACTCACTCACTGTATATTGATTCACTTCAAATGACTGCACTTCAGTCATGTCTGTTTTATTTACAGTTTATGATGCTTTCACGGTGCACATTTGCCGTAAAATATTGACTTAATGGTCTGTTAAACCTTCTGCCTTCCAAACAAAACAATAATAAATATACCATTTGTTTTAAATTATTATAACTACAGTAAACAAAAAGAAAAGTCGTCATCTGTATGTTTCAAAGACCTAATTTCTGATTTTACATTTTCCTCTATTTCCCAGAATTTCCCCCTTCGACACCCTCACCGGAGAGCGTGCGACACACAGAATCAGCAAGCACCATGCGAGGGTCTGCCAGCGATGGCGACTCTCTCCTCAGCCAAGATTTGGGCGAGGACAGTGTTTTTAACAACAAGGTTGGTCTAGAAAGCTCATGTGTACATGCATGCTGTTTTTGCCTGTGTCATCCAATTCTCTGTTTGCATTTGACAGGGTGTTGCTATTTTGTTTCTACGAGGCATCCCTTGACTGTGCCTCATTGTGTGAGACCGTCTGCCAGATATAGCGGTTATGCAATGCGTCATAGTTTAAGCGGTAATTTTCTGTACGTTTATCTCAGCTTTGCTTCACTGACATCACGTGACGCAAGCGGAGCGGTGGGCTAGGGCTGCAATTATGACCTCATCGTCTCATGCGAGCTCCCCTACCTATTTTCCCTCCTCTTCTCGAGTCAGGGTGGCGTTGACTCACGAGGCAGAGTTTCCTTGTGGTTTTCTCCAGCCTTGCAAACTAATGCTGGGAATACAGAAGGGATTCCTCGTGTCGGTTAAGACCTTTAGAGATCACAGGCTCTGATACAAGTTTTCATTATTTATTTAGCCCCCCTCATGTCATTCCAAACCTTTATGAGTTTCTTTCTTCTGCAGAACACAGAAGAAGATATTTTGAGGAATGTTGGTAGTAAACAACATTATCCCCCATTGACTTCCATTGTGTAAACACAAAACCACAGAGACATTTCTCAAAATATCTTCTTTTGTGTTCTGCTGAAAAAAGAAAGCCATACGGGCTATGAACGACATGAGTGAAAAAAGTTTTGAAACTGTGTATTAAATAATTAAATTACATTTTATTTTCACACATTTGTGCTTCATTCCATTTGTGGTGGTAATGTTCATTTTTTAGCTACAAATGCCGAATGACCTCACCATATTTTATTTACCAAAACACATGACTGTCGTTCACACACTTCTGAAACCTTTTTGGATTAAAGAACTCTTAACCTGAGCTTGACTTGTTCTGGAAGCATTTTTTGTCCCATAGATGAGCCTCATAAAGTCAAGTATTACGGTCAGCTTAACGTAGCTGTTAGCTCACCACACCCCTCGCCTGGCTGCGGTTTCCGCATGTGAGAAAAATAATGAGCTGCTGTGAATGGAAATGAGTTTGTGTGTTATGTAAGGTTTACAAGGATGGAAAGAACTTTGAATCCATGGGGCTCGTCTGTCCTGCTGGCTCAAAGAATATGAGTGTGCTTGTGTCTGTTGCAGACGTAAAAGTGGTACAGTATGTCATCAGCGCTCGTTTTATTTGCGTCGTACGGCTTAGAAAATTCACATTCACTTGTCCAAACTACACATGACAACAGATTCGGCAATAATTCACAATGTTATTCAGTATTTGTGTGTTAGGAGTAGAGTTAGTATTATGTAAGGCTGGGTGGCTCTTTTTATGTTTGATTCTCATTGGTCCAAATTCTTGTATCAAGATTGTTCTGATTGGCTGGTTTTTGTCACTTTTGTGTCACAGCTTTCCCCTTAAAACGACATAAAAAAAGAAATGCAGTAAAAAAAAGGAAATGCAGTAAAAAAAATGAAATTTCATGAAAAAATAATAAAAACAGTAGAATAACAGTTTTTACATATAAAATAACACATAATTTTATTGTAAATTTGCAGTCTTTTCAGTAATTTGCCATTTTTTACCGTATTTCAAAATGATGTTGATAAAAAATGTTTTACAATATCTGTTAAAAATCTGTAAAAACTGTAAGATTATTTTTTTACATTACATGTAAAAAATGTCTGTAAAAATAGTACAATAATGTTCAATTAAGTTTTTACATTATACGTGAAAAATCCGTAAAAAAAATCATCAAAATTACTTGAATTTTACAGCATTTGACATGTTTACCATTTGTATTTCAGCAGGAGGCCAAGCCTGTCAAGGTTTATTCAAAGCATACTTTTTGTAAAACCAAAACACACCATGTCTAATACTTTCTCACGGTTTTCTCTCTCTTCCCCCTCTCTCTCACTCCGCACCGAAGAGCGAGGACAGCATCACCATCACAAGTGGCATATCCATGTCCTACTCCTCCTCCACTGACGACACCTCCAGTTTAGGCACCCCCAGCGCGATCCCTCAATCCACGGAGACGCCGGGATCCAACCCCTTTCTGCCCGAATCCCCCAGAGCTTCACCCATCTCTGGGGAAACTGAGGAGGAGGAGAGAAAGGACCGCCTGACCGAAGTCCCGGAGCGTTCGGATATTTTACGCACCTCCATGCGCTCCCTCTCTCCCTTCCGCAGGCACAGCTGGGGCCCGGGGAAAAACTCAGCAGGAGAAGTGGAGATGAGTCAACGCAGGTATGGATCTCCAACCTAAAATTGACCATTATAAAATTTAGCAAATTCTTCATGGAATTCATCAAACCGTCCGTCATCACAAAAGCGTTTGAGTCTCTTTTCTTAGATGTGGTTTGGCCCAGTTTTGTTTGATCTTTCTCCATAGAGTTAAGTTTGGTGTTAGCAGGATCGTTCACTTTGTGTGTTTAGTTTGTGTGTGTTTTTAAAGGGGAATCCCAGTGCTTCTTCCTGTGAGGGTTTTAAAAGCAGCTTCTCTGTCTTTTCTGTGAGAGAGCTGAATTTAGGTCACACAAAACAGCGATAAACTCACACAGCTGACCTCTAATACTCTTTCCTTAAAACAGAATAGAGGAACACCTATAGTTTAACTCCTATAACACTGCATGCAAAATACGATTCGCTTAGTCCCGCCTCAATGCATTGACGACACACCCACATCTGTCAATCATCCTATCAGCTCCTCATTTTTATATCATGTGTCATTGTGTCTTTCCATTCATCCTCTCCTCTCATCATCTCCATCCATCATTTTTTTCCAGTACGGCAAGAAGTGAGGCGGAGCGCAGATCCGGGGGCCATAGGAGAAGGTACCATCATCCATCTTCATTCTTTCCATTCAGGGACCCCTAAAACTGGTGGGCCGACTGTTGTCAAAACGCTCGTGGAAAATGTTTTAAATATTAAGATGTGACCCGAGCACCATATGCTGTGGAAAAGCCCTCTTTAAAAACGTCAGTAAAAGATTACGTCGAAACATTTCCCGTAAATCCGTCCCAGCCCGAATATAGTTTTAATGGGGTGACACACAACGCAGATACAGTTTATGTATTATTTATATTCTGATGGACTGATGATCCTCCATATAACCTAACCTTGGATTAGTTTCTACAGAAGAGATAAAGACATAGAGGTTGAGTAAATAAACATAACAATTTTATTCTAAAGTGAACTATTCCTTTAATACAATACAGATTGATTTAAAGAAGCTTCACAATAGTAAAAAAAGGTAGATATTTAGTTATTTTCAAATGAAATATGATGTGATTCCAGCGGCATGAAAACAACTCGACGAGACTCAGGCAGCCCACTAACTAATCCAGTCTGAAATCATGTCATTTTTGTACATCCCTTATACTAACAACATTATTTCTTTTTTCTATCCATCCATCCATGTTCTTCCACTCACCATGAAGCATGAGCTGGTGTCCGTCAGTCGTCCCGCGTTCAGAGGGTGATGAAATAAACAGCAGAAGGTAAAAAGGACGAAGTGGAAGTGTCAGAAAAACACAGAAATGGTTGTGAAATGACATGGTATAAATCGCATTGTGTGAACTCAGACGTGTTGTGAAAAGATTGTGACTAATGTCTATATGCAATGCTTGTGCATTGTGTGTGCGTGAGGTACTCTACTTCCTGTCTATGGTTTAGTCCTGTCACTTTGTGAGAGTGGTTGTGGTCTCCGGTGTTTGTCCAGCAGTCACTTCCTTTGACTCGGAGAGAGAGCTTAATCGGCTAGTTCTGTATGCGCTTAAACAGGACTGTAGATGAAATTAAGTACATTACCAGATGATAACAGCTGTTAACTATGACTAACATTTTAATCTGGATCTCAGAACCTGATGAGAGGTGAGAGCTGATGGTTTTCTTTTCCTGTTAGAACAGAAATTAGACGAGAAGTCTAGATTCTTGATTTAAATAGATTTTTACGACATTTAGTCGTTCATTTAGCCACTGTTAAAAAGCCACACATTAAATGCATGTTTGTGTTATTAGTTAACAAATAATAAAGTAAGAAGCATCTTTAAACAAATTTCTCAAAACTAACTTTGACAAAGTTAACAGGGTGTGTGGATCAGAGTAACCACACAGATATTACATTATAAACATCCACCGAGTGCAATAAAGTATTTAATTTAAACCTCACAAACTTACTTTTGTTAATAAGGCAAAAGTTTAAATATTCCCTTATTTTTTATCTGCTTTGGATAAAACCCTCTGCTTTAATAGATATAAATATGCTCTTGATTTTTTGCTGTGAAATCCAAACATTTTAGTGTCTTATCTGCAAAACCACAATACATCGTTTTTTGCAGTTATTGCGGACCAGTGAGAAGAATGAGTTTGCTTTTAAGGGTTTTATGAGATGGCAATATAGCATGAGTCACATGAGTTTGCTGGCCGCGTTTTATTATCTGAACTGAAGCCTTTATTGTCATCATTTGCTAATAGACTTATGTTTGTTTTTATTTTATTCTTTGTGTTGAGTGTGTGTAAGCACTGATGCCAAAAACAGATTTTTGTACTATCAAAATATTTATCATTTTGCACGTTTTTTTGACTGGCAATGATTTTATTTTTGCGCAGTTACAGCCTGGAAGGTCTCTCAGCTGACAAGGAAGGAGGGAAAAGCACAATCCAGCCTGTACAGGAACCGATCTGTCCGTCAAAACTGGACCGAGAGGAGAGAGGCTCACTCGTGTCTCTTACCGAAGAAGAGCAGGAGTCTGACATGGGCGACAGCAGCCGTTTGGCCAGTCAGGTATAATCTGATTGGATGAGCCACATATATGCACACCTGTGACATCAACTCAACCTGTTCAGTGTCCGCTGATCATTTAATAAATCGTTTACTGCTTTCAGAAGTCTATCCAGTCCGCACGGAGATTCGTCACACCTCCACATCCGATTCTCACCAAATCCGTCTCCATGTTGGCCATCAGTCAAAAAGACCTGGATGGTGAGTTTGTTTAGTATTGTTTTGATATCAAACTCTGAGCTCTGCATCATCGCTGTGGGACGAGTTGCACAAAGATTTTATAAGCAACTCCCGGATGTGATGTTGCAGACTTCAGACTGACTTTTCTCCACTGGTTTCTTTGCTTCTTTGTTTTGTTTTATACCTGTGAGGTAACACAAGGAATAAAACTTTGGTTTCATGTCGATCACTCACTTCCTGTTACTCATACCGCCACATCTAACACACGATTTGCCAGACTGAGATCTCAACTGTGCAAAATATTTCGTAATCCTTAATCGACTGGGATTATTGGTGTTCTTGGTTTCAACTCGTCTGAAGTTGAACTCCCATGATTCCCTCTTCCACTTCACTCTGGTGACACTTTAAGGGAGTGGACATTTACTCAGGTGGTGTACCTGTGCACTTTGAAGCACCCTATTTTATTGTAACGCCTGCTTTGATCTTTTTTGCCCATGTCATAACGGAACACTCCAGCGAAAGGACGGCCGCGACCTAAGCGACGAATCTCCTTCTCCTTCAGCATCTCGCCTTTGCTCCCCAAATCTAAATCTGTCTTTTCTATTGGCTCTTCATCCAGTGATGATGAGGATGCAGTCAGTAAGTAACAAAAATCCCACAATGCCTGGCGTGGACCCTGCCCCGACACCTGCTTAATGTGAATTGTGTACCCTACCTCCTTTGTGTCACTAAGTTATTGATAAACCCAGTCCAAAGAAACTTAATGAAATGTTGTGATGTTGACAATGTTGAAAGACTTGATTGGAAAAACATAATTTGCAGTGATTTATATAATAGGATATTAAAATGGGAAATACATGGCTGATAATAATTGGTTTGTGAAATGCTCAAAGCAATAACTTAGATGAACTTTGTTTGTGTATTGCATGTTTTCTGGCTCATGCATTTGTTGTTCCACAATTACTTTTGGTTGCTTTTAACTTTTATATAAACTGTAAGTCCCAGACATGCTCCACACAAGTACATAAACGCATTTTACGTGACGATGTGTTTTTAAATTGACCTCATGCACCATCTGACGTAAATTGAGATGTTAGATCAATGTTTCTTCAGGTCTTTAGGAACTTATTCTGACAAGACGTCTGTTTTGAAAGTCTAATGTGTGTTAGATGATAAAGGGAATAAAATATTTTTTTTATAATCATTCCATTCCAAAAACTATAAATGTAATTACATTTTCAAGCCAGCCTATACGTTATCCTTTACTATCTTTCCTGGCGTTACATTTTTGTGGTTGAATATCAGTGTATATGAAGAGTTGGTTCCAAAATGAGATGACTCCGTTTTTAAAATTGTTCAAAAATCATGTTTTTTATTGTGCATTCCAATTAATATCAATAAAACTACATTTGGTTTGTTTGGATTTAAGCCATTATAACTTAAAAAATGATAACATAATAAAAACTTGATTTTTTACACTTTTTTTAAAACGGAGTTATCTCATTTCGAAACCAAACTCAACATATTTTTGTGCCTTTTTGTATGATTATGTTATAAATGTGCAACTTTGCTTCACCTATTTCCTTTCGTTGTCTTCTGCAGTGCAGCACATCAGAATCTTGTCACGCGATTAAATGTGTCATTTTTCGCTTGTTCAAGCACAAAATTCCAGATGCACGCTGTACGATTCTGGCTATGATTTTGCGCATTTAGAAAGTAAAATTTAGTGATGAATCTCTGTGTTCGTGGAAGGCAGGCAGTGTCGGAAATGCTCTTGTCGTATAGTGTTACTGCTTCTATGATGGTGTATATTTAGCAGTTTGACAAATGACTGGCGTAAATGACCATAAAATCGTACAGAGTGTAACCAGCTTAATGTTTGTTGTTCTTTTGTAGATTGTATGTTTCCATCTGTCAGAGACGGTTATAACCGTTGGTTTAACTCTATATTTCTTTTGTCTTTTCAGGATTGAGCTCTTACACAGGCACATCAGGATCATTAGAATACAGGTACGACCCCTGCATTAGCCTTTCAGCTTTAAGGCATGCTAACATGCTAAAACCAATGATCTCTTCTGAAAGCTACTTTTTAATAGACCATAGGTATTCTTGTGACATGACGCGTGTTCCAAAAATGAGACCGTATATCAAAAGAAGAGTTTATTGCAAGTATCGGCTATTCAATATTGAACATTATGCCATGGCTTGTTGCAATACTCGATTCTGATTGGCTGGAAGGTGTGCATTAAAACCGTTTAATGCACAGGTAGTTCCAGTCAGTTTGATCCGTTTTGTAAATTAACTGATGAAAAAATGTCACCTGTCTGATCAAGTTTTAATCCACTCCGCGCTTCTTGGCCTCCACGTCGTGCATTAAAACCCCTTAATGCAGGGCTAGCCACGGATTATCCCTTACATATAGATGTCGCAAAGTCTTGCACCCAAACTTTTGGTAAATATATATATTTTTGATAACAGGTTTGCAACATGCATTCAAAAACAAAACAAATTCTGACAGTTGGGATACTATGATACTGCCTACATAGGCAGCAGACAACAAGATAGCACACTAGGTCTTGGAACAGAGCCTGTGTCTTCCATTCTAATTTAAATTGTTTAAAAAAAAAAACTTTGTTCATTTTCTCTTTTTTTAGTATTTCCGAGGAGGATCCGGGTCCGTTGCGGAGCGACAATGAATGCAAAGCTGGAGGAACAAAAGTCAGCAGGACCTTCAGTTACCTTAGGAACAAAATGAGCAAAAAGAACAAGGTGAGCGTTTCATGATCTCCATCTCACATATTTATATTAAACAAGCGCTCATGCATAGTCAACAGATTTTAACTGTGCTATTTATAGTAGAACCATGAGGGCCTTCTTGCTTTTGTTGTAAGATGGCTTATACAGACATGTATCAGATTTTTTTAAAACAGGATGTGTGTTAAACAAGTGCAATGATGCTACAGGTTCATAACACCCGACACACTTGGTGCAAAGACTGTATCACAGGTTGCATGTAAAAATTTATTTTTGAAGAATAAATCTTTTCCAAAGAATGTATTGACGTATAACAAAAATCTAGAAGATGCAGGCGATTTTGAAGAGAGAAAAAGCACCCCAACGCCAAAGAAACATTTCAGCTATTTTGACCCCGCCCTAAAAATAGCAAACGCTATGCCCCTGTTACTGATTTGGAGAGACTCTTGTGATGTTTGCATTCAATCCACTCAGTGTTTTCTGCTTACACAGTCAGTAATATGTCCAAACATCATTTTTTTCCAACACACACAGAACAGACGTCTATCAAGTATAGCATTTCTCAGAAATCGCTTGCACCTCCTTTAACCTGTGAAGCCTTGCATTACTGCAAATATGGAAGTTTTTGGTTTTAGTTTGAGGGATGTCATGGTAACTTAATACAAATTTCTAGTTAAAGGTTATCTCCCCGCGGTTCCAAGAGACGATATTATTGGTTATCGTGTGAAAACCTCTGTACGCTCTGAGGTCGCACAAATCATCTGCTCTTCCGCTGCACAACTTGCTCTTGCGCATGCAACTTTGTGCCCGGCAGTTCTGTCATGCTCAAGTTCACAGTAGGGAAGTTGAACAGGATGTAGAACAAGCTGCGGTCTCAGTTTCTACCTCTCTGTTAAATATACTCTTTCAGACAGAAAGCTGCAGTTCTGTGAAAAGAAACCGTGTTAAAATCAGTGACCTCATAGAGTGGATTCAGAGAACTGACGGCTGATAAATACATGACATAGACGTCCACATCATACCAGCTGGCTGTCCATATTTGGGTTGAGATTAAAAAGGTCGGTTTAGACCTGTAGGTCCCGTGTTAGTTAATAGTTCAGTGACGGCTCATAGGAAGTCTGTGGTAATTGTTTGATTCCGTGGGTCACATGACCACCTCAGGTATCTGAATCATTTTAAAAAGCCATCGTTTGCCGATACAATCGACTCTGGTTTGTGTATCAGGGAGGCGTTAATAGGAAGTTGCGCTGTGTCTTTAATCTGAGCGAAGACAGAAAGACGCTGTAAAAGTCCCTTCCTCAGAATGTCTTAGACGGTCGTCATCATTGGAAGTTGCAGGCGTGTGTAGAGGTACACGGCCAACTCTAGTTCACCTTCTGACAAGTGACCACAAGCGTGTCGTCCTACGTCTGGGATGTCCATGTTGTCTCGTAGGTTTTTACCGCAGGGTCGGTCTCTGAAGATTAAAAATGCTGCGGGGAAGCTTGAGGTACGTTTTAGTATTTCAGGGGCAAGATACTTTGTTACGTGTAAATATGTTACTGCTTCTTTATTGTTTCTTTAATGTGTTTGCGGTTACGATTGTCAGATGATTGTTCTTAAAAAGTGTTGTCCAAAAATCCATTTAAAATCCATTAATACTTTTTATGTTTCCATTTTAGTTTATTAAACTTTTTAAGATAGTTTTGTTGTTGCTGTTATTCTTAGTGCATGTTTATGCATTTTGGGATATACTTAACCTATTTGGGCAGAGCACCTTGACATTTGTCTTCTTCAGTGATCAAAATAGTTCAGTACGTTAGTTCAGTATTTAACAGGCAATGGATACTAAAAGTTAAAATGTTTAAGTCTTTTAAACAAATAAGGCTGATATTCATTTGTTGTCTTATGTTTGGATGTCATTTTATTGTTGGTATTCTATTGGTTGGTGTCAGAGTAAATCAAACTGGGTTTTGTAATTGGGATGATGTGTTAAATGCACCACAGTCAGTGATTCTCACATGTGTGTAATAGAGAGGTCAACAAAACAAAGACAGACAGACAGATAAATAGTTGAATAGGATAGATGAGATATATCAGCATCAGCAAAGCAAAGCCAATGAAAACCAATGAGCCAATGAGATTGACATATTACAGTCTGTAATTATTATCTGTACTTGTGATGACAAAACAGCACCCAACATGCGAATAAACAACAGTACTACAAGTGATGTTAAATGAAAATAATATATGTACAGTATATTTAGCAGCAGAAAAAATTAAGAGACTATTTCAAATTTGTTTTTCTGATTTTCTATTTATAGGTATGTGTTTTGGTAAAATTATCATTTTTGTTTAATTCTGTCAACTACTCACAATATTCTCCCAAATTTCAAATAAAAAGAAGAATAACAGATAAAAGATGTTTCTATTTGCAGAAATGAAAACTGAAGAAACAAGTTAAAATATAGAAAAGATGCTCTGTATTTGTTCAGACCTCAAATACTGCAAAGAAATCACGTCCATATTCAATTTTAAGCAATAAAACAGTTACATTTGTATTTAGGAAAAGTTCTAAAGATCAGAAATCATTATTATATGTGATAACCTCAAGTTTTTGGGTGTCTTGTCATGCTGTCAGTCTTTCACATGTCCCTCCTGAGGTTTGGTTTTGTTGAAATTTACAGATGCTGGAAAACAATGGCCTCAATATATCATAACATTAATATTAAAAGGATTAAAGAATACTACGTACAAATAAAAGTAAGAAAAAAGAATTAAATGGATCAACACTACATTTGGATGGGTAGAAATGATAGATAACCCTTCAGACGTGAGAGAGGTTGAGATGGTGATGGGAATATGAATGAAGATATTGACTGCGCTGGAGTTGATGAGTTTTCTCGTGATGGAGCTCTGCTCTGCTGACGCGGTTACATTTATGATGGATGTGACCCGCTCTCTTTTAATCTCACATCTGGGCTGAGACCCGACTGTAATCGGGAGTCTAATGGATGGCTCTGGCTGTCTGCCAGCTACTGCATCTCATACTGAAAACACACAACACGTCTGCACATGTCAGAGAGAGAGTGTGAGTGATTTATTCACATCTTTTATCTTCCATTTTGCAGAAGGAGGAGAAGGAGAAGAGTAAGGAGCGAGAGAGGGATGCCAAAGACAAAGAGAAGAGAGCCTCAAATGGACATCTGTTTACTTTGGTCATGACAGCACCCACAATTCCCTGCCACCAGTGCAACAAACCAATCAACACTAAAGATGCTTTTCTCTGCACCAGTAAGAGACTATTCTACCTCCTACACTTTATTTTACATATATTTTTTCTGATTTATTCTGTTCAACTGTCTGCTTTACTTGTTTTTTATTTTCTAACATTGCATTTAAAGATTTGGCAGATGCTGCCAAAGCGACATAAAATCTCGAATTTTTTGCATTGCTATTACACAATGTATTATTATACATCACTTTACAATTATATACTCCTCCTCTTTTTTTTGTCCTGTTCTGTGCGCTTTTTTTAATATACAGTAATGGGCAGAAGTGATGTTGGAGGCGGAGCATATTTGAACATTGTTTGCTTTCAACGTCCTGAAACTATGAGTTGTATGAGTTGTATGATATAAAATGGCCAAAACACTAAACATTTAAGGTATTTATTGTAGAAAATTATTTTGCAAAAAGGCTTTCATAAGAATATAAGAGAATATTGGTTTTATTTAAATATAATAATATAAATATATTGCATAGAAAAACAAAATGCTCATAAAGCATACATAGTATCAGTTGTTTATATTTATAATATGATTTGCATACACAAATTTTAATGCATCTTTAAAAATATATTTGAATAAAGAACAAAGACATCAATTTAACAATGTTGGAAATCATTTTTGGCCATTACTGTATATGAAATATACTCACTCTCACATACGACTTAGTTCATTGGCAAAAACAGGTAACTCTGTTGACATTAAAAATCGTTTGAGCAATTAATACTAACTTAAAACAACCCAGCTGCAGTTTCATTGATATTACTTGGAATGCACAATAAAAAATTATTTTTGAAGATTTTAAAAAATGGCACTTCACGTATTGTCTTATGCTATTAATATGTTTTATAGACTTCTTTTTTACTCTAAACTCTATTCTGCTTCCTTTGTTTTGCCTTACACCGTTCTTTTATCAGAACTTCCTCTTTTACACTCACGCACACATGCTCAGGTTAAATTTACTGCTGTGAAAGTGCTTTTTGCAGAACGTTGTGTTGTGAGAGCTTCACACAGGAAGTGAATTAAATAAGTTTATGACATGGCGGAAAATGGCAACAATCAAAAAAAAAGAAGCCCAACTTCATCACGCTGTTAACAATAAGCTCATGATATACCCTGTGATTTTTGGCCTAGAGCCATTGTGCCTTGTTTCTATAGAGACGGTGTTTTTGATGGGTGGAGATTTCTGTAAGTGTTCATCATAGTGTGAGTGTTTCTGAAGGAAATGAAGAAGAAAGTCGGAGTGGTTTAATCATCGTGGCCATCTGCCCAGTTGGGTCTTACACGGAGTTGCATCACTCCACCCGCACGCAGCTGCTGAAGTTCAGTGCTGTACTGAGAAAAGCCAGTCTGCTGGAACATCCTGTTAGCACACAGCCACCATAACACACACTCTCTCTCTCTCTCTCGGTTTGTTGCTCGCTCAAATGATGTGCTGGTAGCCTACCATTTCCTTTCTTTTTTCCTCACATCGACTAATACTAGTCACAGTTTTTTGACTGAAAATATCTATGAAGTTTTTTTGACTAAATTGCCGTACAGCCGAATGCACAGCGTCGCAGAGTATACTGCTTTCAATTTATTGAAGCTTGTGCATTGCAACATATTGCAATACTTCTCCGGGCCTATAGGGGTCAGGTTTTCTTCTACTACCTTGAATCGATGCTCCCAGGACACTGTTGCCAGCGTACAAGTTAAAAGGGAACTATACTTCAGCCTTAACTTTAAATCGTTGTAACTTTAGGATGTTGATTGCAACGCCCACTTCTACTCAAGCCCCGCCCTGCATTATTTCCAGGCCGAGTAGTCAGAAATGTGTGTGGTGTTTGCTGGAGAAAAGCTGCGGTATGTGTAGGAGTGTGGAAACTTGGGTACCTGTGGGGAAAGATCTTAATCTCTATGCCTCGAATGATGTAGGTGTAGCCGTCACGCCCTTTATACCATCACGCCTTACGGTTCAGGGCGTAAGATGCTTGCTATGTAAAAACATAAAACCCATTCGGTATGAAATGAGAGGCAATTGTTGCATTGTATAGACCCTCCGGTGAGATGGTGTGTTGGTGGTCTATCAGAGGTTGTGTGAGTATGTTTTTTTCCCCAAGACTTGAATAAAGCTTTGCAGATACACGCCCTTTTATTGTTGGGTATGGTTTAGCTTTTATTAGGTTGTGCGCCTCTGTTGGGTGTGTCTGAGTGTGATTTAGTTTAGTGGTCATGAGGTGCAAAGTACATTTCTTGAAAAAGTAAAAGTGCAGTGCAGGTTTGTGTTGATTTTTGTGGTGATGTGTATCAGATGAATGGCACATACAGCCTGATTTTATGCTAATCCTAGAATTTACTAGTTGGTAGTTTTATAGTATGAATATTGTATTTGTATGATTTAAATCCACCACCACCATAAAAGCAGATTGTATTAAAACATACCAACACAATATTATGAATTTATACCGTTAACCAATTTGTAAATACTTAAAATTGACATGAAATTGTGTTGGCATTGAATAAAAATTTGTATTATAATTACTATTATTATTCTTTTTTTGGGTGTGCTTGTTTTTCTGGTTTTAAACATCAGCTGTTCGGCTTTGAGCTGAGGTTGAGTCATGCAGGAAAAGACTCCTCTCACACGCTCCTTCCCTAAGAGCAATGCATGAAATAAGCACGTGATTGTGTAGTTAGCCTTGGCGTTGTGTTAAGTTAAATATTGCACTAAACTGACGGATAAAGTTCAATCTTTACTGACTGAAGACTTCATTTTGTTTGTTTTCAGCTTGCAATGCACAAGTTCACAAGGGTTGCCGAGAGAGTCTTCCTGTTTGTGCCAAGGTGAAAATGAAGGTAATTCTCAAGCTTGTTTATTTGTGATCCCATAATTGTCATACGGTATGACCTTTGTGCATGTGTTTCGGGTTTTTGTTTGTTGTATGCCACGTATTATTATCATGACCAAAACTCCACAAAGCTAAGTTTTCAAAACAAGGACCAAAAATAAAGATTAAACTTGTTTTTAAAATTGTTTCTTCCAGCAGCAAAAACATCAATCCGTTCCAGATTGTGCCTCAATGCCCAGCGTCGCCCTAAGAAGTAAAAGTAAACTCATTACTCGATTACATGTCTTTATAATTTCTCATAATTCATTTGCATATTTGAAAGTTATAGTTTGATATTCATTCTTGACATTTGTCTTTGCAGCCATCCCTGCACGGGATCGTCCGTGGTCCACCATATCATTTCTTGACGACCAGCCCGCCCCACTCGCACCGCCTCGAAAAGGCCCAGGCGGTATAATGTCTTTCAACAACATCCCGCTTTCAAAGAGCATGTCCATAAACAACATCGCAGGGTAACATACTCGCATATATCACTGCTTGATCTGATCTTATCTTTTTGTGATGATGGATTGATTGATTTTAATAAAGATATCAGAATGATAATTTTTCCCAGAATGTTTTTGTATTTTGTATATGATGATTTTATGTATAAATCACAAAAAATACTTTTACATATGCACATATAGGGTCACATAGACCCCAGTTTGATTTTATATTAGATGGCTCAGGGTTGGGTTACATTCTAACGTTAAATTTAATAATTATGTTCTCTAATCTGTTTGTACATGTTTAGACAAATGGAAGATCCTCCTCTAAGGAGTCTGAAGTTTCTGTCACAGTCTACAGACTCTCTCCATAAGACCAGTAAAGTAACAGAGTCCACAGAATCTCTTACTGATGAAGGTAAGACTCCTCAACTCATCAAAAAAATCGAATTCATTCAATCAAATCTGTATTTTTGTCTGGCATGTATGTGAAAAGAAACAAGAAGCTGCGTTCTGATTGGTTTATACGTGGCAGGTACAGAGATGATGGATAATCATTTAATGGGTGAATTTGAGGCCGATGTCAAAGATCTGGAGGCCGATTCTTGGAGCTTTATGATGGACAAGAAGCATCTGAAACAACTTAAGAAGGATGTTGTCAAGAGACAAGATGTCATCTACGGTAAGCTTCCTAAAGGAACATCCGCAGGATGCATCTCTACTTTCACTTTTTGTTGCATCACATTTTCTTTTTTATTATCAAGAGCTCATCCAGACAGAAATGCACCACGTCAGAACCCTGAAGATCATGGCCGATGTTTACAGTAAAGGCTTACAGAGAGAAGTTCAGCTGGAGGTCCAGACGGTAGAGAAGATGTTCCCCATGCTGGAGGATCTTCTGGACTTGCACACGCAGTTCTTCACGCACTTGATCGAGAAGAAAAAAGAGGCCTCGTCGGAAAGCAAAGAAGAGGGACGCTTTGTTATTAGAAATATTGGTGACATAGTGGTTTCTCAGGTGAGAGACACCACAGACTTGTGGAAGAACGTCAGAAGAACGCTTGTGGATTTGAAGAGATGCCTACATTTGTAACGTCTGGAATCTGAATAACACACAATTCTTGTTCCTCCCTAGTTCTCGGGTTCCAACGCTGAGAGAATGAAGAGGGTCTACGGAAAGTTTTGCAGTCGACACAATGAAGCCGTGAACTTCTACAAAGAGCTACACACCAAAGACAAGCGCTTCCAAGCTTTCATCAGGGTAGACATCTCGGATTTTCAGTTCCCACCCTTTTAGTTCTTTTCTTGGCTGCGTAGAAAATCTAAACGACAAGTTTTCGAATAGCCTACAGTGTTAGTTTTTGACTTTGTAGCAGTGCCGTTGATTCATCATTCCTCCTTGTGAAGAGCAGACTCAGAAATGGAAACGCTCCCTTGTTTCACATCTGTTTCTGTTTCGCAGAAAAAGATGAGCAGCCCTGTTGTCCGAAGGCTAAGCATTCCTGAGTGTATATTGTTAGTCACACAACGAATCACAAAGTACCCGGTGTTACTCCAGAGGATACTGCAACACACGAAAGGTGAGATGCAGTGTGTGAACAAACTCTTAACAAGAAGTGTTTAACTTCAATATGACTCATCTCTGAATTGCAGATATAAATGAGACTGTGCTATTACCTTTAAAAGAGAACATACACCATAGGCTTTCATATCTGGGTCAATCTCGCAAAACCACTGACACATCATGACAGTAAAGACTTTAATCATAAAACCTGAATCAATAACAAAAAAAGGATCATCATCATAAACATAATTTTAACCTAGGAGTTAATTATTTAAGTATTTTATTTGATCATGTGTTGTAATTTAAAAAGAGTAAAATTAAAACATTGTGAAAAAATGATTGGATTTTCTAATAGATGTTCTCAAATAAGGAAGACCAAAAAATTGACAAAATATTCATGTTTTATAAAAAAGAAGAAATTGTGGAAGAAAAGAAGAGTCCATGACTGATATTCTCATCCCGGTTACATTTAAAAGGACTGTTTACACACAAAGATATTTACTTAAAGTTTGATTTTATCAAAAGAAACACATCTCAAAAGTACCTTTCAAGCAGGTATAGCAAGTATTCTCTATACAACTTTTTCTGTTCTCATACCCATACAGGTAGTTTTCTGCATAAACAAATACATATAATTTTCAATTACAATGTTATTCATTATTGACTTAAACTAAAAGCTAATATGCTTTTAAATTCATGGCTTTATACCTGTTTTTAATGAAAATTAAAAAATAATGTTTGACATCTTGATTTGAAGATTTTGTGAGAATCACCCATTTATGAAGTAGAATATCATAGAGGCATGGAACAGGGTATATTGAACTGGTCCAGTAAACCACCCAGAACATTATAGCACACACATGCACAAAAAGAATTAAATATTAAATGTAATTTGAATCATACATATTTGCTATATTAAAACAAAATTTCTATTAAAACTGCAAAAAAATTGCCGGGTTTGAATGTTTTCATTAAAGCTCCAAATCATTTTCTTACAATTGTATTTTGCTCCAGAAAATGAAGAGGACCACGCAGATATAACCCAAGGTCTCAAGCTGGTAAAGGAGGTGATCGCCGCAGTGGACAACAAGGTGAACGACCATGAGAAGAAAAAGAGGTTAAAGGAAGTGTACAGCCGGACGGACAGTAAATCCATCATGAGGATGAAGAGCGGACAGATGTTTGCCAGAGAGGATCTGTTACGTGGGCAGAGACTGATTCACGACGGGTCGCTGCAGCTGAAGAACACGGCTGGCAGACTGAAGGGTGAGAACCGCCGCTGCGTGTTGATTGGAATTTGAATACTTCATCTTTGGAAAAATACAGTACACAGATAAACATGACCTTTGACAAAACATAGTTATGTCTGTCGCCACGGCAACACGCACATATTTCATTTATCTGATCTGTTTTTCCAGATGTCCAGGCCTTGCTGCTCAGGGACGTGATCGTGTTCCTGCAGGAGAAAGATCAGAAATACATCTTCGCCTCCCTGGTATGTTTATCATTATACCCTGACCCATGACGTCCATGACAGAGTTTTTCAGTAATAGATGTTTACTTAACACAGTGTTGTTTAGACATTGGAATCCAGTGTGGTGTAATGTCTCTGGCAGGGTTCGGCGGTGGTTTTAATAGTTCAATAGGAACATTGGCAAATTTTAAATCATTTGCATAGGGGGTCAGTGGCAGTTTTAGTGGCCAGTCCGATCTGGGTTTTCCTCTTAACCTCACTTTTTTGTCACTTTCCCGATGTTCTGCTTCCCTCTAATTCCCACATCTTCCTCTTGTCTCTCAGGATCAGCGCTCCACTGTCATATCGCTGCAGAAACTCATATTGAGGGAAGTTGCCAATGAGGAGAAGGGACTGTTTCTGATCACGGCGGGCATTGAGAAACCTGAGATGGTAGAGGTGTACGCCAGCTCAAAGGAAGAGAGGAACACATGGATGCAGCTCATACAGGAGGTCATGCAGTCAATGTAAGTCTCAGAGACCCATCCTTATTTCCTGACAAACAGAAATGAGTTTTCTGTAGTTTTCCACGATCTAATATTAGCTTATATGCTTACAAGTCAAACGTTCAGAAACTATTATTATTAATAATAATTATTATTATTAATTCTTATTAACAATAGCATATTAATAGTTATTGTTTTATAATGATCGTTATCAATTATTAATAATGTATTTTCTAGATTATTATTATCATGAATGCTTCATTTATATTATTAATATTATTGGTGCTGTTCATATTATTAAATAATACAATCATAGTACAGTTATTAATAATAAAAGTGTATAATTATATAATAAATTATATAAAACATTATATAATAATTAATCATAAAAAGTTGTTTATATTACTACTGCTACTACTACTACTACTACTACTACTTATAATAATAATAATAATAATGGTATAGAATAAATAGTTCACAATAAATGAGTAATACATACATTTGTTGATAATAATAATAATATGGATTACATTTATATTATTAAATAATAAAATAATAAAATTAATTGTGATATGTTTATACTACTGCTATTACTACTACTTATAATAATAATAAAAGAATAATGGTATAAAATAAATAGTTAATTATAAATAATAAATACATTTGTTAATAATAATAACATTGATTCCATTTATATTATTAAATAATAAAAGTAATTGTGATATGTTTATACTACTACTACTGATAATTATAATAATTATTATTATAATCATTATTAATATTATGTCTACTTTTACTTTACTTTCCTATCCGATCCAAATTAAGGTGATGAAAAGAAACAATTTTTTTTTTTTTTTACGTTTTTCTCTAAACGACAAATGCTGTTGAAGGCCGATCATAAATCATAAACAGTCGTGGTTTGTGAGAGCTGGCAGTGTGTCTTTACAGACTCTCCATTTCCCCCAGGGAGAGGGACGATGATGAAGGTGTGCCCAGCGAGAATGAAGAAGACCGAAGACTTCAGGAGATCAGAGTCAAGGAGTTGAAAGGTAAATCAAATAGAAATACCTTTTCTCAAAATGATCTTTAATCGTTCAAAAATAGGGTGTCTGGGTTCAAATGTAATGCACTATCTCTACAGATCAGCTGCATAAGAGAGATGAACAGATCTTGTCTTTACTGGAGGAGAAAGTGAAGTTGTTCAGGGACATGTGCGATTGCAGCGTATCGGATGAGACTGGCTCCATCCTCCGCAGCAGAATGCTCTTCAGGGCCATGCCCGATGACATCACCAAAGGGGAGCCACTCATGAAGGATGCTTTAATGGAAGGTGAGGCAGCTAGTGAAGCAGGAATACATGGAGGTTATGAATGTTTGGTTTTAAACCGATGAGCTCTAGTACGTCAGCAACACGTTTTGTTTGTTTTAAAGCCTGTGGTACATGAGTTACACATGCTTTGCTGTACAGAAACACATTGAATATGTGAGTCATGTACTTTTGAAGCTCAATTGGATGAGCTTTGGTTTACCAGTGGAAAGGTTGTGGCTTTAATCGAACTGATAAATTTAGAGCTCACTTTTGAGAAATATGTCTTAAAATGCTTTGGTATCGGCTATACTTGTTAGGTACAAACTGTACTAAATCTGTCAACTTAAAATGTAGACATTGCAAGATCATTAAAAAAAGTTATATAACAAAAGTAAATGGTAAAATACACTTTTTATATCGCATGACTAAAAAACCTAATGCACTTAACATCTGTGCAGTTATCGTCTTTCCAAATAACAAAAATGATGCAATGGTTTTCTGAAATAGCAGTGTAGGTTGCAGAGAGCAGGAAATGTCTTGAAAGTGCTGAGACGACACATTTGGTTTGGATGTGGGGGGATTGATCAGTTTCTACAGTAACAATAGGATGATGTGAACATGGGTGGGATCAATAGGTACAGCTGATCAGATACTGCTAGACAGGAACACATAATGGATTGCCTTAATGTATCAGGTCAAGAAATGGAAAACAATATCGATTGGGATCTATTCATAGCTTTTTATAACCAGCTGGTTGTGTATTGATGGAAACTGGAAGCAAGTTGTCTTAGGCTAAATCTCAACAAAACATGTCTGGATCACATATAGATGTTATAATACTATATATTATAATAATAATTAGCCGTAAGTACATATTTCATGTTTAATGTTTGTATGTGTGTGCAGTGGAGACGTTGCAGGGTCTGGTGAACAGCAGTCTCGGAAGTACCGTGCAGGAGGGCATGTGCGCGACAGGGCCCGTATCTCTGCCACGACGGGCGGAAACCTTCGGGGGCTTTGACAGTCACCAGATCAACATCTCAAAGATCAAAGGTGGGTGTGTTTTTCTGTGTGTGGGGAAGAGAGTTTGCGAAAGCGCTGGTGCGTGGGTGTTTGTTTCAGGTGAGACTGACTCGTCTGTGTGTTTGATCTCCTGTAGATGGAGACAAAGATGATACTGAAGACTCCACAGAGCTCCGCAGGACTGAGTCAGACAGCGTTCTAAAGAAGGTACAGATGGGTTCATGGCAGTACAAAGACGACTTTGAAGTTAAGACTACAAAGTGAAGCTTTAAAAATCGACTCAAAGACGCTCATGTGCTTATGAAAACGGTTAAAATGATATTAAATTATACTGAATAATTAAGATAAGTTTTTCGTTCTTGTAAATATTTGTATATATGATAACACACAATACACCATAACTTAGATGGTTTCACAATACTTTTAATAAAATAACAAAATAGTTAATGTTTTGGAATGAAGTCTTTTTATTTTTATTTGATTAAAAAAACTATAATATAAAATAAAGAATTATTGAACAAAAATATAAATTGTAAAATATAAATAAAATAGACATTTTTAGTAACATTTTTGTTTTCGTTTTACATAACTCGTTATAGGATGTAAATTGAATAGATAAATGCATTTATTTAAGTAAAATAAATGTAAGTTCAATTAAACCTTTTGTATATAAATTTGTATTCGTTTTAATAGTTCTAACACTAAAAATGAAACCTGAATTTTACTAAAAAAAGTAAATTTTTAGGGATAAAAAGCTTAACCATAAGCAGTAAAAGCTAAACATTTAAACATAACATATGTCGGTGCAGTTCATATGTTTCCAGCTCGGCCAATAAAAATAAATAGACATGAAAACACCAAATTCATTTTTCGTATAGTGATATTGCCATGATATATCATAAAACATACATAATTGAATATATATGTCTTCTTTTATCTGTATATTTTAAAAGTGCAATACAAGTCTTTACAGCTCCTCTTATTCACGTGTATTACCAGAGCAACGACTCGGTTCCATTAAATGTCTGATTCATGTTTAGTCATCAGTTCATCACCATCTGCTCAAGCCATTAAGTGCTGAGCATCAGAATACACTTGCACTACAGCACTTACCTGAAGTAAACTGCAGGTTCACACACACCCACACACTCGGATTATAGACACTACAGTAAGACGATAACAAGGAATCATTACGCTTGTCCTCTGACCCATAGCAGCACAGTAATGTAACAGTCATCGCAACGTTGTCTTTCGGAGAACATGTTGATTGCTAAATATTGGTCTATCTTCCTTCTTACCTATTTCATTAACCTTGAAAGTTTTTCTCCTTCCCACAGGCAAGCAACACCAACCCACTGCTTCTCCTAAAGAGGAAGAACGAGGTGTGTTTTTTATTTCAAGTAGTTTGGAGTACATTTCAAGATTGATGATGTTTCTTTCTCAAGCTGTGGTTTGGTGGCTAGGACATGTATTCAGACACATTGGGCCTTGATGCTTGTGTGGAACACTAGTGTTTAAAGGAACCGTTCACCCAAAAAGGAAAATTTTGTCATAATTCACTCCGTTAAATTGTTTGAAATCTGTTAAATTACTTTGTTCTAATGAACACAGAGAAAGATATTTGGAAGAATGCTTGTAACACTTGTAACACTATGGTGGCCAAAAACTGTTTGGTTGCATCCAAATATCTTTCTCTTTGTTTATCAAAACAAAGAAATGTATACAGATATTGAATAACTAGTAGGTGAATAAATGATGATGAATTTTTAGGCGAACTGTCCCTTTAAATCCAGTTTACATTTCCTGTTCCCATTCCTTCTTATTTGCTGTTTACAAGTTTCTTCTTTTCTCACAGCCGGTTCTTCAGAGCGTTGCTCATCTTCATGACCTGCTGAACACATTGCAGGTGAGTCAGCTCTCCTTTTGTGGATTTTGACTCTCATATGAGGCCAGCAGAGCTTATCCCAAGCTTGACGTTGGTGCATAAATAGAAATTAGGCTTTAAAATACAGGGGGTTATTTGTATTTGTTTTAATCTATCCAAATGCATTAGTGACTCTGAGCTGTGAAGTCAAAGCAGGAGAGAGAGAAAAATACAAATCGGTTTCCCACTTTTACGAGCCAGGAGGAAAAATGTGTTTATTGGCCACGCATCTATTACACTATATTGAAATATTTGCCATTTTTGCTGACACTCTTGAAAGGCTAGTCAAAAAAACAAACAAAACTATTTTATTTGAACACTTTATGATCGACTGTCAGTGTAGAAAGATTTCTGCAATTAGAGCGCACATTTACAGCATCAGCACTGGCAAGCACACAAAACCTTTTTGTAAACATGAATCACTTTGAAAACGTCATTAAGTTTGTTTTTTCATACCTCCTGCTAACATCTGAATGAATACTCTCCATTTTTGTCCTCCCCACATAGGCTGTTGTCATCCAACAGGACACTTTCATCGAGGACCAGCGGCACGCCCTAACCGAGCGCCCTCAGCCTTCCTCTCGCCACCCCTCTATATCTTCCTCCTCATCCTCCTCCTCCTCATCGCGGCCCAGCTCGCTCATCGAGCAGGAGAAACAGCGGAGCCTTGAGAAGCAGCGGCAAGAAGTGGCCAGTCTGCAGAAGCAGCAGGCCGCCCATGCCGAGGAGAGGAAGCGCAGAGAGAAGGAGTGGGAGGCTCGCGAGCGGGAACTGACCCAGAGGGAGAAGCGGCTGCAGAACCACGAGGAGGAGGCGCTGAAGAGACACAAAGAGCTGGAGGAGGAGAAACAGGAGCTGCAGAATAAAAAGGAGGAGTATCAGAGAGACCTGGCTCGACTCCGAGACAGCCAGAAGAAACTGGAGAGAGATCGCGAGCAGATTCAAAGAGACACAGAGCTGATGAGACAAACGGAGGTGAGGATGAAGGTCACGGAGGACCAGATTTAAACTGCATCTCTGGGAATTATTAAAAGTATTTATTTAATATGGTGAAACTTAATGCTTTTTTGATCCATAAAATAAAAAAATCATGATCAAAATATTATTATAAACCTCCTGCAACTATTGTTTTCCTCGCTTTGCAGGAACAGAGAAAGCAACGGACCCCTTCCACCACATCAGAGGATTCCTCCAAGTTCCAGAGTTCTGGCTCGTTGGACCGCGACCCCTGCGAGTTTGAGCTTTCCTCCTCCCCGTCCACCAAAGACTTTCTGTCTCGAATGGACTCCAAACGCAAAGGCAAGAACCTCAACCCCTTCTCCTCCAACTCGAGCCAGAAGGCCCAGAACAGTGAGGCGATTCCCAGCCGCCTGCTACAGCTGGCCAAACCCAAAGAAAAGAAAGACAAGAAGAAGAAAAAGGGAAAGGGTCAACAGAACCAGACTGCAGGTAGAGCTGCTGTTTATTAAAAAAATGACCAATAAATTGTTTTTAATGAGAACTGCTTATGAGAGCCAAATTATTTCAATCCGTTTTTGTCGCTTCACAGAACCCCAGAGCAACGCGGCTCCAGACGCCACTCCCGACGGAGAGATCTTCTTTTGCTGATCTAGGTCCCCTTTTGATCCCCAGCATCCCACAATTCCTCCATGCCACTAGTCTCTGGTTGTGGACCGTGAACTAAAGTTTGCACCCCTCCCTTACACATACCTGTGGTCTTGATGGGCGTCGGGCCTGGGCAGGAAGTTTAAACCGAGCATTTCCTGTGGCCTTATTTTCGGCGCTTGGCATACCGCACAGTGCCTACATCGCTCGCATGCACGTATGAATAAAATCACTGACCCCTGGATGCGGCGCAGGACTCTTTTCTGGAGGAACAGAATGTGTCAGATTCATTTTTTTTTATATAAAAGAAAGATTTATGACAGCGGGCGACTTCACGCTGAGACAGCTGGCTTCACAACGGCTGTAAAGGTCGACTTTGCATGCTCTTCGTATCTCTGAAGGACATTTGACTAATGAAGACTAATAATGCAAGCCGGTGAACTTGGATGGCAGTTTGCAATGAAGGGACGATGTATCTAGACCTTTTGACAACATGTCCTTCGTAACTAATTGTAATACTACACTTTCAGCAGACAAACAGATACGGTTTTGTTTATCAGTTTTTTAGACAAAACCTCTGATTCTTGCAAGCATACAGCACCAGGTTTTATTCCCTGTTGAAATTAGTCAAATAAAAGCGTTTGAGAATTTTAAAGAGCATGACGAAAGTGTAGTGCAGTAAAATAATGTTTTGTTTTAATTTATTAGTTCTGTAAATCACATTTATATCCCCAATTGACTGAACGAGATTATAACGTTTTTGTTTCACTGACACAGAATGATTTTGATGTGACTCGTAGAGCTTAGCACAGAGACCCCACAAGTTGTTTATGTTTTTTTTTTCTTGTAAGCCTCAATGCAATTTTAATCCTTAGCACTTTATAAGCACATTGTCAAGTGGAAAAAAATGGCTGACTTTAAAATGAGACAATTGATCAGCTCCACTTAACTGATAAACAACCTCCGTTGTATGAGAAGGAGAACCGGAGGATTTATTGATAATCTTTTACTGTACCATATGAATGTTATTGTAAATTTGTTCAACCAAACGCAATCGAGCTTTCAAGCAAGCTACCAAAAGAGCGGGTGTTTCGATAGCAGTATTTTCTTTTTTAGTTAAACGTATGGAATGTTGAATTGAGGAGACGAGGGAGTTAGGCATTTGTTTGTAGCCATGAGGATGAAGTTTCTGATTTGCATGCTCGAGATCCACGGCGGACATTGGGGCTGTTGAACTAATATTGAATATACATTGTGTTTGTGTATTAAAAGCCTGGACTGTACTCTCGAACTAGGCCTTAGCCAGTCATAAAAGCCCTCGCCTGCTGGCCAGGCTAACAGTTCTGTTGAACTTAAGGAAATATTTTAAGAATGAGGGAAATCCTGCAGATGAAAGTGTTAATATAAGCTGTCTGCTTTTTTATTTTCTTCAAATTAAACTTCTACCCAACGTGCCTCTCTAATGCATTAGAGTGATAAATGTCTCGATTCATTTATCAAACCCCACAGCATCTCTCGTAGAAGTTTTATTATCCGTCAGCACTTTCCACAAAGCGCTGTTGCCAAACTTCTCCATTCTGTAATGAATTACACTTGGTGCTAAACTGAAGAAAATGCCTTGGCCGTTAGAGGGCGCTGTTACGTAATCATTTCTTCAGTCCCACCTGAACAGCATCTCATTCACACTTGACTTAAAAACGCAGTCTGATATAGTTGTCAGTCACGATTTCGCTCTTTTTTGACATGGTTTAATATTCCCCAGATCTGCAATGTTTGTGGGTTTCTATAAATCAACATATCCAAAATTTCAAGATGAATGAATACCATCTCACGTGATGAAATTTGTAAAGGTCCTCGTTGATAAAAAACATGACCGCATAACCTTAAAAATGCACTAGAGAAGAATTCCAGTTACCGACACGTTAAATCAAACTTCTGGAAATGAAATGCTTACATTATAGAAGGTGCCGTAATTTTGTGTAAAAAAGCGGGGATTGCAACACATGTAAATATCTGTTATGTAAAAAAGTGTAAAAGTATTAATTATGGACTTTCTTTTGTGGTTTGATTAAAGCTTTTTATAACTATTTATCAGCGTTTTGTTTTGAAGACATGTAAATTGACACAAATTCTCTAAATAAATAACAGTTATATGTCACCGTGCGACCATTGTGTTCTGCTTTTCCTCTCGTGCTGATAACTTGTTCTCACTGGGAATGTTGACTAGTTGACTATTTACGGCTGTATCGCATTTCAAATATGACTTATCGGTTGGTCTTAATTGGTAGACTGAAGCCAGCTGCTGAAGATACTATGCACCACCTGTTGCTAGTTCCTCTCTTCTCTTAGCAGGCACCAAATAAATCGTTTTTTCTTGCTTTTAACTTCCGTCTGCCTCGTGAGATTAGCTGAATGTGTTATGTCACCTTTCCCATTTGGACACCATTGACCCCTCAGTGTTTTGGTTGCCAAGTTTCCCAAAGATAGGAAGTGCCTAAAGGTGGCCTTGTAAACTTGAAAAGGCTCGTTTTTATGCTAGCAGGACTTTTATTATGAATATTAATATGAATAATAAAGTGTATTGTAAGAAGCGCTCTTATAATAAATATAAATAATCTTTATTTTTTTCATGAAATATTGCGGATTTTATAGTAAATAGCTTATCAATGTGGGTCATTATTTATCTTCAATTAAAATCTGAAAATGCACTTCCGCCCTTAAATGACTGTCCATTTCAAATGACGTAGCATCCGTTAACTCCTCCCTCCTTCAACTATCAGTTTCATTTCTAAATTTAAATATTAACAGTTTATCATAGACTATATATATATATACATTTAACTTATTATTAACTTATTATTTAACTATAATATTGGTGTATTTGGAGCTGACCTGACCTATATTCACTGCTGGTGGTATATTCTCTATATGCGCCTAACTGTGACAGGAAAAAAACAGCCGTTATTACACATCCAATCAATACGCAGTAAAAAAACGCAAGCCACGCCCACCACTTTTCTTATTTGAAGTTCCTTTCACTCGGGAGTAAACACGGTCGCATCTTCCGTTTCATGGGACTTTAACTCATGTTTAAGCCAAGAGAAGAACGCATTTATTGATTGTTTGTGATAAATCAGTGATACAAATCCAATAATTAAACTGTAATATGGCTTCTTATATATTTTATAAAATCGAAGCATCTCATTGGTTGTTTCCCCACACTACCTCGGTTGATTTCATCTCTCGCGTTATGACCTTTCCCGCAATAAATGGTTGACATACGGCAGCGGAGATTTTTCTATCTTTGGGGACAAAAGTCGATGAATTGTGAATGACTGCACGGTATGCTTTGTTGTTTCTAAGTAAAGCAGTTTTGTTGATCTGTTAATGTTTTTTTCCTGCATTATCTCTGACTCTCGCTTTGTGCAGAGAACAAAGGACCCACATGCAACCTAGAGAAACCCGAGCCTTTGTTGTGCTCTGACAGCCCATGTATAAATATCAGTTCTGTGTCGGGAGAGCAAAGGCTTTGTGCTTCTGGTGTTTTCCAATGCGTGCACGAGGGACTGTGGCCTTTCCAATGAAATAAAGAACCGTGGTGATATTGCGTTCATTTGAACCAGAGCCATTTATCGAGAGAGTCGCGTCTTCTCCGTTGACTCAAATGTAACAGTTTTTACAATAGTTCCCGGAAGTTACCAGTAACGCATGGAGAAATAAAGCATTTAAAGAGAAAATATCACTTCTTGGAACTATCTGAAGGCTCCATGAATCACGTGAGACGGGCTCTCAATAGATCCCGAAAGTTAGTAGTTAAGCATGGAGCTGCGACTAAACAGACCAACTGAGGTAAACTTTTAACCCATTTAAAGCAATTAAATTAATACAAAAATGAAAGAAATAAAGCATGTGAAGAGAAAACATAACTTCCTGTAACTTTCTCAAGGCTCCATGAAGCACGTGACTCTCCAGTGTTTTGGACTTCCGTTGACGCAACTCTCTCTTCTAATGGCTCTGATCTGTACTGGCCCGTACCTTTTTCCTCCACGTGACGTCTCATTTTGAACATGTTGTGGCGGGGACTTCTTGCGTGCTTTATTATGTCGTGTTGACAGACATTAGATATTGTACACAGTGTGAATATATTATATATTTAACAGTTATATGTCATATACCAGGTTTAAACCACATGAGGGTGAATTAATGTCAAAATTAAAAAAAATACCGTGAACTCTTACTCTAGCTTTATGCTTCTTCAGCAGTTAAAGGGACAGTTCACCCAAAATGAAAATTCCTTCCTTTTTCACCCTGATGTCGTTCCAAACCTGTATGACGTTCTTTCTTCTGCAGAACACAATAGAAGATATTTTGAAGAATGTTGAAGGAAATAAGGAAATGAAGGAAACAACACTGGATGGCCCCCATTGACTTCAACTGTATTAACACCAAACCACCGAAACATTCATAACCTGTATGATTTAGTTTTTTAATGACAAGGCTGAATAAATGACAGATTATTACCATTATGGGGGTGTACTCTCCCTTTTATGTGGAATTGAATGCCTCCTGAGCATCAATTAACTCTTTATGTGTTTCTTCAACAAGCGCCATGTGTTTTTGGGATGGATGGTTGTCTGATTGCTTTTGTTTTACGACGAGTCGTTTAAATTGCTGGATGTGCCTTGTAAAACCACGAGCCGCTGTCAGCTCGTAAATCAACTCTCTCCCGTTTCGTTTATCTATCCAATGCTGGCCTGCACTCCTACTTACGATCTATCTCTCCATCTGTAGCTGTGATATTATGCCGCTCCGTTACTCTCTGCAGTACTGCGGGGTGGAGAGTAGAACATCTCATTCATCTATCTGCAAGGTTCCTCTGCCCCTCCTCTGCACCAGTGGTCCTGATGAGACTGTGGCGCTCGGGCTCCATCATTCATTTCCTGCCGCCCCTCGGCTCTCATCAGATGTAATCATATTTCACCTGCTGCTGTAAATCTGGAGGCTTCTGCTGGCCTTTTTGTTGTTTATCAGACTATTCAGCCGTTGCTTTGCATTCGTTCGCATTGATGAGTTTTTACCTAGTTGATTCTTGCCAAACATCATATGAACTTGTAATGTTAAAATCTTGTGCATGCATGTGTGTGTGTGTGTTGACCTTGTTTGTAACAACACCGCTCGTCTCCAGATTGGTTTACCCGATGTGCCAAAACTCTGGAATAAAGTGGTGGAGTGACTCAAGAAAAGCCCTTTTTCTCTCTCTCTCCAGACAGGAAAGGGAGGTATTATACAAAAATCCTCTCCCAGAGCTACAATAAGACCCAGTGGCGGACATGCGGTGGATAGGGCAGTATTGTTCACCTACTCGCTCGATCTATTATGGTTGTCATTAGTTCTCTTTTAATGTGCCTGTTTCGAGGAAGATTAAAGAGGAGTGAGGGGGGCGTGAGGCTTTTTGCCAGCCATCCTGGGATCTTAGAGAAGCTTCTGTGTGGTGATTTGTGTGCGCTGGGCCATTTCATTAGTGTCAGGGTGACAGGGCCCTCGTCGGAATAAGCGGGGCTCCTCTACCCGAGCGAGCAGGAAGTTCAATTGGCGGCTCTGTCAAAAAGGATCAAGTGATGTGTCCGCTCGGTTGTTAATGCTGAGAGGAACAGAACGATGCAATAACGAATGACTTTATGTGGGTGCGAGAGATTATTAGCATGGGAAGATATCTTTGTAGATGGGGCACCTCAACATTTAAATCACGTGAAAGATATTCAGTTGGGTTTAGTATTTGGACACATCATGGAAAAAGTATTCAGAAAGAATGACATCTGGGGTTTGGGTGGCGGCTTCCAGAAAATTCCTCCAGCATTTAGCACAGCGCTCTTGAACGAAACCCAACATGCCAATTTTATTCTAGTGGCTTTGTTTTGGCAACTCACGAGGTTGCATGCAGACATGTTGATCTGGATTAACAGTTTGAAAAGTGCTTGACCCCCATGTCTGGAAGCACCAAACTGAAACTCGGTGGCTGTTTGTGCATCTGCAATGTTTAATGCGATGCTTTTGAAATTCCTTAGGTTTTGTGTTCTTATTTAGGTCAGTTTTGTTTTTGTCCAGTCGTTGTAAGGGAAGCACCTGTAGGCTAAGCAAACCTTTGGGGATGGAGTATATAAAGTGTTTTGGTAGCTGTGATTTAAGAGGCTCCATGGTTACAAGACTGTTGACTTTCAGTCGCTGATGCCTGTAAAGCTTCTCGCTGACAACTGCTTGGCAAATATCTCCACAAGGATGACAAGACAGTCAGTAACTAGAATCAGTTGCATTCTAAGAATATTGACGTGGTTGCCAGATCCACAGAATTGCAGCAAAATTACTTTTAAACTGGTTTTATTCCGAAGGTTGAAGTTTAATTAATTTGGTTCATTAATTCTCATTCTTGGGTTTAGATATTTTTGTTCATAAAGTGTTTTTTATGATAACTAATAAAAAGTTATTTTAAAATAAATCTCTGTTTAATGCACAAGTCTTAGTAAAATATTTTACGTTATGAAGGTGAGTTTTTTTAGGGGATGGTAATTAGGATTTGGTCATTGGGCTAGTTTCAGGGTAATTTTTGCTTTGGAACTGGTTTTGTTTATACAGATCTGGCAACCTTGAGAATTGGTGAGTTACAATTTTGGAAATATTTCGTGCATGGCCACTCTTTCTCATAATGAAAATAAATGGGGTTTAAAGCTGTCGAGGAAAAAAATTGAAAAGAAAACAAAAAAATCATATCATGTCAAATATATTAAGATCTTATTTATACATTTTAATGTGTTTAGCTTTTTGTCCAGTGATGTTAAATTGACACCTCATGAAACCGATGCAAATACACCTGATTACTCTTCTGAAGACATAAAACAATTGTCAGACATTTTGTGTGTGGCGTGAGCCTTCCCTTAGTTTTTGTGATCGTTTCTTCACTTGAAAAGAGCAAATGTCTCCCAACATTTGATGAAAGGTCCTTTAAGGTGGAAAAATGTCATAATATGGAGCCATTAAGAAGAAGGAGCCCCAAATCTGAAATACCTACACATACTCGGCCTGGCCTGACAAAGGACTCTTTTAAGAATCCTACAAAGCAAGCTGAAGGATAATGGTTTGACTGTGAAGGAACCTCTGTGCCTTACCGCCACTCTTTTGTCTCCCTTTCCGCAGTCTAGTTCTTTCAAATGCTAATTTATATAAGCCAAGGGAATCTGGGGGTTGGGGGTTAACACTCAAGCTTAGAAATCTCAATATTCTTGTCTAGAGCTTTTCCCTGACTGGTAATCTTACTCGAGCCTTATTTGGGATGAAGATGACAGCCGGAAGGTTTAAGCATGTCAGTAAACTTCCTGGGGTTTGCTGGAGAATCGATCTGCACTGAAATGTAAAATCGGGTTACCTTCAGATAAACAGGAAGGTGAGGAAGATGACTGAAGGTGAGCTCTCACCTCGGCTTTGCTCTGCCTGGCTGCCCAAACAGACCTTAATGCTGTGAGACCTGTGACAGGTGCAGTACCCTATGGGAAAAGAGTCAAGACTGGACTACTAGTGTGCAATGCGATGCTGTGTGGTTTATAAAACAGTGCTGAAAATATACAGTACACTGTATATACAGAGTTACATTTTAATAATGTCAAACATTCTGAGATTTAGTGTTTTTTCACCATTTGTGAAATGATTTGGCTTTGTAGGATCTAACAGCTCTGAAGCCGCTCAGCTTTGGGACTGTGTTTTGTACAGTGCTGTCTGAAAATAGCACTTGCTCTTGTTTCGAATCTCTTCCACTTGACTGGACTTCTTCTGCTTGGATTTAGCTAGAGAAAAGCTTTCAGACAGTTTTAAGTGCATCTGAAGTCAACCGTTTTATAGACTCTTTCCAAAAGACATACTCTTTTCTGTACTTGGACATCGAATAGCCGAAGTTGTTTATAGACTTTCAGATGTTCTGCCACAGGCTTGATGTAGTTCATGGCTTTTTAGCTACTTTGTTTCTGGACCACAACATGTAGTCACACAACAGAAATGTATACACTTTGGAATCTGACAAGCAGCAAATTAAAGTAAGAATAACACGGCATTGTTATTTCACCCTTTAGTCATGTTGTATGCTTTTTTATTATCGGGATATCGCTGTCCTTCTGAAACCTTGTCTCTCAATATTTGTGTAATTTTTTTTCCAAATCATTATTATTCCCCTTTAATGTTTGCCACTGGGTTTTGTAAATATCTAATAAATAAAAGGTATTAAAAACACAGTATTTAATCTTTTAAACTTTAAATTAATTGAAAAATAGGGAATTTGGACAGAAGGACAGTAACAATATGTTACGTTACGTTATGTTCCCATTATGTTACGTTCCCATTATATTCATGTTCTGTTTCTGCTACATTATATGTTATATTCCTGTTTTGACGGCGTAAATTCCTCAATTGAAACCCATATGATGGTCATCAAAATTCATTCACACCCGTTTGGATTTTTACTTGAACAGATTTTCGATAATTTACTTTTATTAGTAATCCGCTAATTTGTTTATTACATTTATGCATTAGGCATTCATTTATGTATTTGGCACATGCTTTTAACGAAACTGATTCCTGGGATTCGAACCCACAACCTTTGTGCCCCTTGCAACGCTTCACCCATTGAGCTACAACAACACAGTTCCTTGGCAAATCCCAATCTTGCAAACGTTTCTCTGGCGAACAACAAGATTAACAAATCGCTGCTGTTGGGTTTTCTCATTAAAAACAGATCAAATTTAAAAATCAAGGATGCCTGCTGCGTCTGGCTTGTTGACCTTATGAAAGCGACTCTTCGAGTAAGCGATTGCGCCGGGGATACTTGTGGCTTCAGGGCTGCGAGTAATTAAGCGTGCTAATAGCGTGTGACTAATGAGGATAATAGTTTATTCTTGTTCACTCTTCACAAAGCAAACAAAGGCGCTCTGTTTGTGGCTCACTTCATCTTTACATGTCAGTTCTGTTGCTATCTCTATTACATTACATCCTATTTTGTTTGCACTCTTGTGCTCAGGTTTTGCTCCGCTGAATTTTGAGTGCTTGTGGACAGGGTAGATGCTATTTGCTATTTAAATTTTCATCGCGGTTTGTGTATTACACCTTGTTATAAACTGTCTACACATTGTCCCCGCCAACTGATGGACAGATTATAAGGTACCTTCATCATAGCCGTCTGGCTCCAATCTCACCTCGTCCTCCGCCATCTCGCTCCCCATCGGCTGTTATTGAGCGTGGAGTGGAGATGACAGGGAGGTAATTGAAGCGAGGAGAGTTATTCCGTTATATTCCGCCAACCGATCAAGTGTGCCGAAAGACATCCACAGTCTTCCACATAAGGGCCATTATGCCATGTCATGTTTCCCTGCTGCCAACCGTGACATCTTTGGAAAAACGTACCGCAATCATATTGACCTTTGAATACGTGGTGCAAGTTTCTTATGAGATGACACAAAAAATATCCTGTCACAGCATGTCAAGCACCATTATCTTTGTATTATTTTCATCAAAATGATGAAGCAAATGAAGACATCGAATTTCGCCGTGTTGTTTTACTCTACAAATGCTATTTTAGAACATTTAAAACTCTGCTCTTGTCCTTATTTCTGTTCTTAATGATTTGTCTCGGATCAGATAACGTCTGAAAGCTTCAGAGAGAAAGCGAGAAGTCTTATTTGTGAGATTCAAAACGACGTCCTTCAGCACAATCGGCCCATGCAACGGTTTATCTGTGATAAATAACCGTGGTTCAGTCTTTATTAGCTGCCGTCTCCAAGTGCCTAATGATCATAGCGGATACTAATAACCCGGAGCGCTATGTGGGCACGGGCATCAATGCCTTATTGATCAGCCACACAGAACACACACTGTGCTCTCCTCTCGTCTGCCAATACACAACCGATCTGTTTGTGCCTGGAGCCTTTTAAAACCCATGGAGGTCAATGGAGGATGAGAGAGGCTTTCATACGATGCACTTCATTAGCCCGCTAGATCACAGAGAAGCAGATGGGGAACTTGAAGTGCATGCATAGGGGTAGGTGAGGACAAATTACAACTTTTTATAAAGTTTTCAAGTTTCAAGGTCATGGGTTTGAGGTTTAGTGAATGCATGTACTCCTTTAATGCATATTTTTGGTGGATGCTTTGATTCAAGTTCACAAATGCAAATATAAGCGAAATAGAAATGTATAAGGAAGCCTGTCTATTTATTGGAATTTGAATACCAATGTGCGTGTTATAGCTAAAACAAAGTAGCAAGTAAAAAAAATGTCTAGGTTTTGTCATTTATACGTACAAATGATATTGAAACCCACGAACTCAAAACCAAGACTTCAAACGTTACAGCCACGTCTCCCGAGGAAATCCTATGCGCTTATTCGGCTGTGACTCATCCCCAAAAAGCTCCAAGATAAAACTGTTTAACTACAAAGCCAAGATTTCTTTGAAGGAGTAGATGCACCACGGCAGTAAATTTCAGGCCTCTCCGAGTTTCTTTCTCTTGCTATCTTACATCCCCTCGAGATCTCTTCTCTCTCGAAGTGAGCTCCGATCAATTCACTGCACCACAGATAGCCCTTTCCACTATTCCAAGCATCTCTACTGCAGACAACAGAGAATCTGCTTCACAACCCTGCTTAAACAATGAGCTGCTGACATCATAGATCAGTGGGCGGAGCTCTGCTTATGGATAGTTTTTACAAAGTCGATTCAATTTAGCATCTCAAAATTACTATTAATTTACTTGATTTACAAAAATGAAGCAATTTTTACAAATATCATATTGATAATTGCTATCGATTATTATTACTAGTTCAGATTTTCAGGAAATCTGTGCTGTTGGGGCAAGGATTTCTTTCATTACTGAGTGTAATGTGTGTGGGTGAGTAAACATGAATTACAAAGCCTAATGTCTTATTCAGCGGTCTTTCATTATTGTTAATACCCGGTCCGGTTCTTCTCTCGGTCTCACTTTACTGTCATTAAGTGACGGCAAGGTGACTCTTCAACAGACTGGCGCTGTGAGGTCAGTGTGAACCCCGGCCGTCTGTTCCGCTGTGTTGGACAGGCTGCAACATAAGGCTAAATGAAGTTTAAATAACACTACACTAGCTGTATCAGGGTCAGTTTCTGTTTCCTCGTTCAAAATGATACAGGCTCGATGAAAAGTCTGATCTCATACCCCCACAATGAGATTAATCTGTGATGTGGATCCAAGAACCTGAGGGACCGGAGTGCTGCATGAAGTTGGCTCAGGTTTGGCCATCGAGGCATGGCTCTCGGATCGCTCTTCTCGGCTCATCACTTAAATCTCCTTAGGTGCATTTGAATCGCATTAGGGATTGCTGACTCTGTGGTATTCGGTTTCAGATCTGTCCCTGTCGAGCAGGCTTAATTTACAAATGAGACCATTATTGGTAGTGCTTAACCTCTGGATTTCCATCTCCTCCAACTGGACTTCCCTGTGGTGACCACAGTGTGAACTGAAGATGATAAAGCTGAAACTCACAGAAATTAATAAAAGGAACAACATTAGACATATGTCATTATTGATAAATGTAATTATTGCAATTTGCATCAGGTCTACTGGAAAAAGACAATAGGCAGACAATATACCTTGATAATGATTTCTTAAGACATCTGTGCTTTTTCCATCAGTATTGATTTAATCCAGTTCTCTACCGAGGGCACCGTCATGCTTATATTGAAAGGAAGAATGCATCATTGTTTCTGTGTGTTTATTGTGTCATTAAAAATGCATAAAAACAAACATAGTGTGGAAAATCTGTCAACCACTCCTCCTGGATTCTTTGCTTATTCCTTTGGAGGGCAGCACCGCCCTCTTTCTGCTGATTTGACACACACCTTGCACCTCATTTTCTGCTTGTCTCCCTGATGACATCATTTTCTATCACAGAGGTTAGAGAGGTGTGAAGGCCACTGTGTCCTCGCAAAGCAGACACTTCATAATTTGACCACCTGCACCATCTGTGAGAGAAACTCTTGTATAACTCTCGTCTATAATTATGAAGAAATCTATACAGATACAAATACAGAATGATTATTTTAGGCTTCCTAGTTGCAATGCTGAAGATAAAGGAGCGGTTTCCCGTACAGAGCTTAAGACTATTCCCAGACTAACTTAAATGTTAGAGGTTTCTTGAATGAAAACATCACACTGACATATCTTAAAATATATCGGTGGGTTTGTTTTGTCGCGAGATACACACCAGTAATGTTTTTTTAAGGTTTTTTAGAATGACTTAACTATCCTAATTTAACTAAGGCATAGTTCTGTTTAAACTAATCCCTGTACGGGAAACCGCCCCTTGGGGTCTACTGTGACGGCAGGAATTAATAAAATGTAAATGGACTGTCAGTGTATATATATATATCTAAATATATTGATTTATAGGGGTGAGGGTTTGAAATGAACTATGACGGGTAACAATGTAAAAAAACTAGCCAATCCATCAGGTTATTTTCATAAATTATGTTGACTTTTTTTGCTCGCATAAATCCAGAACTGTGCAAAAATAAGCGAAAAAATTACTCCCACGAATCCTCATGATGTTAAATATAGCCGAACGGCGCAGCAAGTGCGCATATCTGACTGACTCGAACATACTACGCAGCAAAAACGCATGCAAGCAATGGCGAAGATTAAAGAACATGTGGCATCATTTTTTTGTAGTAACTATACCCAGTGTGAAATGAAACGAGGAAGCACAAGAAGAGGAAATCATAAGTTTTAACGTCAAGTGGCAATCTGAGTTTAGTGTTTTAAAGTAACTCATCGGTTGAGGAGGATGCTTTCATATAACGTTACTGTGATTGTAACCGTGATGTTGTAAAAAGTTACGTCTATTTGACTACAGTATGTAAATCAGCTACTATTTAATAATTGTGTAAAATCTTTTAATGTGAATAATATTTTTAACCGCAATAACTCATCCCCATTGCAAGATTTCTCTCAGTCTTTCCTGTAAAACGATATATGATTTAGATCCACTATGACAAATTATTTATGTATTTTAAATACCACTCATTAATGTTTGTTGAAAACTTGCACATGGTGCTCACGTCTCTAGCTTTCTCTTAATTTTTCTCTCACTACAGCAGGCCCATCTGCCCCCCACCACGTCGTCTTCTCATGCTGAGTGCGCGTGCTTCGCGATCCACCAAAATAGCTTTTCTTCGTATGGCGTGAGGGTTAGAAAGCCTCTGCTCGCGACCTGGCTTACATAACTCCCCTCGAGTTCCCAAAACGCTGAAAACGACATCTCAAACAATGAGAGTAAACAAACGCAGTGCCCTACTTTAAAGGAAAAGCTCAGTGCCGGTGTGGCTTCGCTCTTCCCTCCCACGAGCCACGTGTCTCTGAATCCGCGTCCCAATTTGCATACTTCCTAAATAATGTGCACGATTAGGATAAGTGGGTCCCAAATCAGTTTAAAAATAGTTCGCTTGGATGCTCCCTAGATTGTATACTATTTCTGGAGGTCTTTCTCGATTATATTACATTAATCTTACCTGACTCTTGTGTGCTGTGCCATTTTTTTGGTCACTCTAGGTTGTTATGATCCCGGTCTTGTATAACTTGTGCATGTCTTAGCACGGACCTTGATGCTTGAAATTGGGTTGCGACATTTTTCACATACCAGTGGGCTCATACGTGGGTGTCGGCAGACAGATGATGTCAGAGGCCTGTAATGCATTAGCACCTTTGCCGGAGGGTCCTGTGTTTACCCGCACTGAAGTCTTAGACTGTGGAATGTTGTGTAAACATTAGAAAAGAAACAGGGGAGTCCCAAAAACCTGAGGGTGTTAAATCTGTCTCAAGACTGCCAACACTTCTTATCCGCGCATGTCTGATCTTGAGAATACTCCAGGCGAAGAATGTTATTTTTTCGATATGCTATAATAAAGCTAAACCTTTTTAAATGAAAATGTTCACATTCCAAAAAAATGTGATGTATGTGATACTGTTGTATTTTACAAAGTAGACAATTCACATGAATCTGGATGATCTCAGTCATGCATTTTAATACAATCTGCCTTCACCTCTAGACATTAGAATTAGAGGTGGAGCATTTTTTGCTTTTTATAATAATCCTAATAATTCACACAAAATTATCACCTCTTAGATTTCTAAATGGACACAGCAATGTAACACAGTCTTATTGTAAAAGTATTGAACAAAACGTATTGCTTCCAATGGTCGGAGATTTAGTGTGACCATGTGCAGCAAACAATACCGTATTTATCCATACCTCCATTTTTCCAAGAAGCACAAGAACACATTTTACGTTGTTTGGTTTTCTCATTTAACTCTGAAGTCCACAATTGTTGACAAAACACTGACCCGCAGTGTATCCTGTTTTTCATATTTTTCACAGTCAGTGACGGTGACATGAAACCAGGGAATATTTTGGTTCATTCCTCCGCCCCGCTGTACTCGTAAAACTGACAGCGAAAAATCTCACACATCAATGTGGAAGTTTGAAACCGATGATTTTCTCTCGACTGTGTTTCAATAAAGTGGGCTTCCTTGCCATTTCCTCCAAAGGTTTCAAAGCAATTCCCCATCGGTTCTCTATTCCCCAGGCTCGCCTTGTTCAAAACAATGAACTCTGTGGTACAAACACTACCCACTACCACGCGTCTGCCTTTTAAAAGCTGTTCTAAGCCTGATGTCTGGTCTGTTTCCCCGGAGATGTGTGTTAAACCCACATACCACAAAAGCTGCATGTTTTCTTCAGGACAGGACAGCTGTCGATTGCATCACCGGGGACATTAACGTCTGATTGTGTCTGCTCATTTGATCACGGCTGTATTGGAGCTGGAACGGATTGATCTGGCATGTCCAGTCTAATGAAAGGTAAATGGATGATGAGCTCGTGGTATCTATGACAGTTGAGGGGTGAATGCAATGAAGAGTCCATGAATGCCGCTCTGTGCCCGTTTCTATCTCCGAGCTCCATATTGTGTAAATGAGCTGGGCCGCCGCCAGCAGATCTCAGTTGTGTGGGTGGCTGTGATAATTATAATTGATATTATTTAATTAAACGTGTCTTGTGGAGGAAAAGATCTTGCAGAATGTTGTGTCTAAGCATGCCGCCCACATGTTTCATTGTCCAGGATGTATTTACGACGAATACTTTGGCTGAACTTCATTCTGCTGATGACTGTTGTTTCACACATTGGAATTGAGTTTTCTTAACATTAAGAAATGCTCTGTGTAGGCAAAAGTTAACTTCACTGAAATAAGGTTATAAATGCAAGAAATGACAAAAATGATTCTTTCTTCCGTGGAACACAAAATTTTATATTTTGAAAATGTTTCTGTCGTTCTGTGTCTATACAACGGAAGTCAACGGGGTCCAGTGTTGTTTACTTACCAATGTTCTTCCAAATATCTTTTGTGTTCTTTATTTATAGGAAATAAAGTCATACAGGTTTGAGAGAATACATTTTCATTTCTGGGTTCAGCATGACGATGTGTATGAATGGTAAAAACATGCGAGGTATTCTCAACCCATGTCTGGGTGAAAAAGCAACCAACCCAACCGTTGGGTTTTAAATCAACCCAGCCATGTGTTGCAACAACACAGCATTTTGTGCTCTTTCTTTCTTACTTTATTCATAAAGCACTTGATCCAAAGTGCTGTACAATACAGCTAAATATAAACACAATAAGTCGATACAACACAACAACAAAAAATCACAAATACAGATGATCTCAGCAATAGTTAAAATCAACAGACAGTATGTGTTTGGTAGGGAGGGCGCAGCTCTTACAGACATAGGTCATTGTTCCATAAACTAGGACCAGCAACAGTGAAGCTCGATCACCTGTACAGAGGAACCTTGATCTAACAACATAGAGAAGATCAAGATTAGATTAGATATAAGGGGCCTATTTGGTCCATGAGAAGAGATTGCTTCAGATAGATACTATGGTGTTGGATTATGCAGATATTTAAAAACAAACATTTGAAAACATTTATAGATTGTTTCTAGAATCATTGTGCTGAAACGACCAGGTTAATGTATAACCCAGCAGTTGGGTTTGTCCCTTTTTGACCCAACTATGGGTTATAAATAACCTTGCATTTTTATGTACTGGGGCTAATGATCAGCCCAGATTGTTAATAGTGCGAGTCTAAAGCAATCTGACCGAGACATCAGCTGTGAAGTACGATCAAAGAAGTGTGATCTCAGCTATCACTTTTACAAATGTGAAAATGAGACCATATTCATCACCATCTCCCTAGACAGAGCCTAAAATTAAAAGCAATTATACACTTTATGAATTCTTTTTTTGTAAAACATTTAGATGTAAAAGGATCCCGGACAATGGAAATGTTTTAAATCAATAAACCACTCTTTAAGGCACTTTACGGGACAAAGCAACACAGAATTATTGCAAAAATGAAAAGTGTCCACAGATGCATCTAACTCGACTAGTTTTTGTAACCTTTTTAACCAAAAACAAATACTGGAAGTGTTTCTGAGCATTATAATAAGTTGCTATAGTAATCTCCTAGTTTGGCACGATTCACTGCGTTATTCTAATCACAAATTGGCATCGTGTTTTCCTGCTGTTCACAACACCATTAAAACAAATGAAAAGAGATGGGAAAAACATCTCATTCTGTGAAGCTTAACATCTGAGATTTTGTATTCGTTGTAGATTCAAAGCCTGCAGGGTTTAGTACGGCTCTGTCAGATTCTTGAGAAGTTGTTAAGGATTTCGTCGAATTGTTTCAGAGAAATTTTAACCAGGCAGTGAAGCCCTGTTCAAATATACATGAGCGAGATGCTTTGGAGCCTCGATTACGTTCTGGTTCACAGAAAATGGAGGCAAAACACACTTCTGAATTTCAATTAGCAAACCCGCTCTGCATGAGTCTGCCGGTGTTGATCTGCTTCACAACTGCATTCACTGAGCAAACATATTTCACTGTGCGCAACGAGACGATCTGAAAAATAAATGTTACACTTTGTGAAAAATAGAATAAGTAATACGGTGCTGGTTCGCAATTAGACGCAATCTCCTGAAGCCTTTCTGGGTCAAAGGTCACCCAAAAAAACAAAACACTCGTATGTAAAATAGTAAGATTGAAAGCACATTATTAAATACGGTAGTATAGTAACGATTATCTAATGAAATTACAATTTTGGGATTGAATTTGACGTTTTCTGGTTTAAGCATCATCAACGCTGCATCATATGTGCACTTCAATGTAGTGAAGGTCTCTTGCTTTGGTGTCTACAAAAGAGCTTAAGGGCTGTTATTTGAGATCTATCCTCAGGGTGTGCAGGTGGCCTGTCAGACAACATGAGTGGCAGGAGGACTAGACTCAACATTCTTGCCTGGCATAGGATTTAACTTCAATTCACCCAGGTTGCTCAATCTCCAAATGCCTATGCCCTTGTCAGAGCTGGAGGGCTCTTCTCACCCGTTCCCAGAATGCACTGGGATGTCAGCCCGCGATCAATAGTTTTAAATGGAAATCGCAAAGAAGTCTATGCAGACAAAATAATGGAGATGTTTTAGATCATCGGCCATAAAATCTTACACTAAATACTCAATTCAGCGACATGTCAATTCTTGTTCTCCCAGACGGCAATTTACGCAGTGGATAACATTTCTAATTTGAAGCAATTCAAAAAAAAGAAATCCTCTAGGACTTAGCTTAGGCATTATACGATTTACCTAATAATGTAAATCGCTTTCCTGTTACATAAAAGAAAGAACAACGGGATGTTTCATAGAAGAGCATTTAAAAATAGATATCTGTTTTCAAACCTTCAGTGTGCTTATGAAACCAGTCTGCAAGCATCAAAAAATCATTTATTCAAACCCTTCAATCGAGTGAGTGCGTAACAAACACGTCTACTAGAAATTCAGTTCACAAAGACGCCAGTGGGATTTTCAGCATAATCCCTAAATGTCCTCTTCAAATGGAAATGTTGAGCAGGGAGGCATTTACATTAAAGATTAAACTCCCTCCAAAACATAACTTAAATCGTTGTTACTTTTCAAGCGTCCGTAAGACCGAGCGAGAATATCAACCCTTCATTTCAGAGTTACTGTTATCCAGGGGAGGAAAACACCAATACCCTCATCATCCAAAATTATACATGTAGTATCATGTGCAGTTTTTGCATTCAGTATTCTGACACAAACACATAAATAAAATGCATTTTATCAAATGTGTACACCTTCAGTAATCTGAGAAATGTTCCGTAATCTTAAAATGAATGTTGTGCTGTGGAATCTACACGAGTTCAGGTTAAAAATCACAGATTCTTAAAAAAACAAATACAGGTCAAATCCTGCTCGAGCAAGCTTGCACTTTCCCATGGTGACGTTCTGTTGCTGCGTATCTGTAGATATTCAACCGTAGGTTTGTCCATCCCGTAAATGCATTGTAGCATCCGAAAGTGTACTGGAAGCAATGGAACGCGACCATAGACATGCTGCGCTGGCAGTTTTAGTGAAAGAAATCATGCTTTATGTCTCGGCAACATTAACGTTGCTCCCGAACGGAAAACTGCAGGAATGTTCTTGGCCTCGGGTTGGGTTGCAAAAGAGTTGTCACACTAGCAAAAACACGAAAGACCCGTGAAACAGAGCAGAAATTGGTGCAAGAGGTTATCGAGTCATCATGCCTCTGATTTGGCAATGAACAAGCATTGGCTAGCTTTGTGCTGTAGGGAGAAGAACACAAAGATTCTCAGATTGTTTTTTCCTCTTCCAGCAATGGATAGTCGGTTTGTTTTCAGGCTCTCTGCAGAGTGGCCGTGAGCAACAGCCCGCCACGCCACGCCCAGCAGAGGTGCTTCGGGCCAGCCAATGACAATCCAGTCCTACTGTGCTCCATTCAGTGTGGTCAGAGGACCATGGCACCTGCAACGAGAGAAATGCATCGCATAAACCAGACTTCCTGAATACACAAAGCCAAGCACTGTAATCTGAACCCATCCACTGCACTTGATGCAAATGTAGCAGGCTATTTAAATTTAAAGACTGAAAAAGGGAGAAAGGAAATGTACAACTCATGCCAATAGGTTGCTCCAAAATAGAAAGGATAACCACATTTCTTTTCTCTTTTTGTTTAAGTCCCTTTGACCATTACGATCAATGAATCTTTATCGAAGATATCAAATGTCTTGTAAGCTTCGCATGGCGGAAAGAAACTATTTGTTGTGTGGGGACTGGGGAAATTTTGAAGCCTAGTTTTTTGCTAAAAAAAAGTTTGTCTGTGTCAATAATTAGGTCAAATAAACAAACCAAAAGGGAAGAAAAATTTGGCATTTACAAGAGGATAGGAGGAAATATAAGCAAATACTTTCTCAATGTAGTTCTCAATACAAAACTGTAAAAAATGACTGAGAAAGTGGCAGAATCAATAAGTTTTCAATATTAAAAAAACTTACACACAAATATTAATGTAGAGAGAAGCTGTTAATTTCACAGATTTGACTATCTGATTATTTTCTGACAGGTTAACTGGTGCATGAACTGGAAAATACTACTGAAAATGTTCAAACTTAGAAAGCATTCAGTATTAAACAGCCGTAGTTTTAAAGACGTAAAACTTTCTGAATGTCACTGACGCAACATCTATGTGTGCCATTGCCTTTGAAGAAAGACTCATGGAAAAGCCCTCTGGGCAGGTGAAATGGAGTGCATAAATCTAATACCTCTGTGCCTGCTTTTAAAAAGTCTTCTAAAAAGTCTACAAAGACCTGGATACAAATATTATATCTATAGCAGAGCAGAGCGATGATTTCCCTATTTTGGCAATACTAAAATAATAATTATACTATTGAAACAAATACAACAAGAGAAGCATTTCAACATTAAGTTAACCTAGGAACTGGATTCGATGTGTAGGAATTGAACATTTAAAGGAATAAAATATTCCCAAATATACTTTGGGAATCACTACATTAAACAAAAAGCAGCAGAAAGATACCTAAAAATGGGTTATTCAATCTCAAGTTGTCCAAAAATGATCAAGTTTGGACAAGAATGTACAAAACATCTACACATGTGCATGTACATTGTAATTTACATTAAAGATCAATTTTGGTTTAAGAATTTATAACCATCCTATGTTGAGGTATTGAGGATTCCATAAACATTTGTTCAACCGAAATATGTTGCATGCCAAAGACGTCTTCTATGGTTAAACAAAGTAAAATAAACTCAGTTTGTCAAAAAAATAAAACCTGGTCAAGAAACATCCTTTGGACCACATGAAACTGGACTGACCCAAATCAATCTATTTGTATACTGTCAAAACTTGCCACTTAAGAACTTGAATGAGACACATTTGCTTAAATAAATAAATGAACTCATCATCAATTCTGAAGTCAAGGGATCACTCCAGATGGAAATGAAAAAAGATTCATATAAAAATAAGACATTAACATTCAGTGTCAATGTGGCGTGAAGAATTTTCTAGTAGACAGCAGCGCAGCAATTTTTGCTCGATTAAACATGTCTACAGTAGGAGATGCTTATCAAGCACAGACGCTGAAATCTGTTATGTGGGGTAACAGTGGACGTGACATTACTGCCTAATGCGTTGATGATAAGGGATAAAATAAAGGACTGATTACAGTGAGCTGGTCTCATTCCAGGAAATGGAGAGCCACTGCCACAACTGTACAGCTAAGTGCCAAGTCCACAGTTATCCGGCCTTTAGCCGTCCGCGTCACTGAGGATGAGCCTCATGGGAAATCCAGCCATTTGCTACCTGTATTAGCCTTTAGCTACCAGTAGGGTGAACTGTGGATTCTGCCAAAACATCATGTTTCCTGCTTCTGTAACATGTATGCCACAAAAAGAGATTAGATTAAAACGGCCCAATCGGATTTACGGCCTCTGTGACAAGAAAACAATTAGCTGGTTTAGGTTTTCTAAGCGCCCCTCCTTTATGGGAGGTAGTGCTGTTTGGCAAAGGGACAGGACTGATTCAACTGGCAAATTACCTGGATTAGTGAAACACAATGCTGTCCAGTGGAACAGCACTGTTGGCAGAAAAGGCAGTTCGTCTTATGGAGGACATATGCCATGTGCTACAACAATGTCAAACGGGTGTCATTACTGGCCAACAATCTGCCATGTCTGCATATTTCCTATTCACGTTACCTGAAGCTTCTGTACACAATTTAAGCCTCGCTAAAATGTACAAACAACCATAAAGTTTTAGCCAACTTTTACTTGCTAAGCATGTTTACACAACAGATTGAAAATCTATGTTCCTGTCTGGGGTGTTGGCCTAGATACCATTTTCTGCCGTTTTCATACATTCAGTGGTCACCATACAAACATAGGGCTCCAGACAAGGAAATCTATTAAGGATCAATCGGCTTCTATAGAGGAAAAACACAGGCGGCAAAATCTTTTTTTTTTTAAGAGCCTCATAACACGAACCTAAATATTTAAAATGACATACTTTTAGTTTTCCTGTCGTGTGAACATCTTCCCTCTCATAGGTTTTGTTGACATAACCTTTTATTTCAAGTTGTTTTTCCTCAAGATTTTTTAAGTTACTTATTGGTGAAAATCGAATTCCACATAATAGTATTTCTTTCCATTTTGTCCACAAATATAAATGTGTTCAAAAGTGCTCTTTAATAAGTTCTTTTTAAATTATCCAGTGGTGTCTCAAGTAATAGATGGATAAATTACGTTTCCTGATCTTCTCCGTGGTTAGATCGGTTTTAAACGTCTCAAGTATCACATTGACAGATTCTATTGAGCCTGAGGATGAACACAGCAAACAGAGTATTATAATCATGCGCTCATGTTGTGTTTACTCAATAACAAGCGCTAAAATACGAGGAATTCAATGGCAAAAATGAAAGTGTCAGAACAAAAGATGCATTCTATCTAGAAGCGAATGTTCACCCAGATCTGCCTGAAACACCTCGTCTGACCACACCCCCACAAATCTAAGTCAACTCATACCACGAATTGACGAAGACCGCCCAAATGTATAAGCAAGTAAGGTGGGCATACCTGTAAGTACAATTGCTTTAGAACCTGATTTTCCAAATATGGTAAGGGGCGTCACATTTCCATCACACGCTTGCAGTATTCCACCAATCACTACGCACTGGGTAACTAGCCAATCATAGCACTAGTCGCTTTTCAGAGCGATGAGCTTGGTTTAAAATCTTCGCACTTCATAGAGTTGCAAACATGCACAGCATGTGGAAAATACAGCATTTTCCAACCTTAAATCGTGTATACAGATTGCATTACATATATAACAAACGATAACATTCGTTTTAGCCGTGTCATTTGACCCCTTTAAGTGCAGCACTTCCATGGTCGCCAGTCTCTGCAAAAATATCACTCGCACATTAATATTTTCGGTAGCAAATGCGACGTTTTAGTCGCAGTCTGAAGACCCTGAAAAAGAACTTTTGTTCAGAAATAACAGACGCAAACGGTATCAGACTCCATTCTGAGGGAGATTCCAGAACACAAGTAGCTTCAGAAATCCAATACCAGGTAGAAAGCACAAAAGATGCCAAGGTGGGCATGTGGGTATACTCTTTGTATAATTCACTCAAAAATTTTAATTGTTCAATGTCATTCGAAACTTGCATAACACAAAAGACAATATTTTGAAGAACGCTGATAACCAAACAACATCGACCCCTATTGACTTTCATTGTATGGACACTCTAATATAAAAAAAAAATGACCTTTGTTTTCCACAGACAGTGGAAGTTTTGAATGACACGAGAGTGAATACATGATGATGATCTTTAATTTCGGGTGAACTTTCCCTCTCCACTACAATGATTCTTTAGCATTGACTAAGTAACACAAACCACCACAGACTGCAGTGAAGGGACAACGGAGGTGACGTGAAGCACTAATGTTACAAATACAGAAGCTGAAGGTCATCTGTTGTCAGATCAGAGGAGCAATATAATGCAGGATATATAATGAACGATTTAGATGCATATTAGAATAGTCATTTACATTAGGTATCAAACACTAAAATCTGTCATTTTTAGAAGGTAAATAAAATCCAAAACTGGTAACACTATATTAAGGTACACAAATTCACTATTAACTAGTTGCTTATTAACATTCATATTGTTTGTATATTAGTATGTATAAAGCACATATGAATGCCATACATTCCTTAATCATACCCAGTACACAAACCTAAAAACTACCTTATAAGCAGTATTTATGAGTTTATTAAGGCAAAAGTCGTAGTTAATATTAAGAAATGGACTCCGATCTTAAATCAGACCAAAAAACTATAATTTCAAATCCAACTAATGTACCCATGCATGATTTTCGGCAAGTCATCTGATAATGACTCTATTATCCAATTTATACGGCGGGATTCAATTAAACCACAGTCCATTTCTGCTTTCTAAAATGGATTACATAGGTACTCTCCTCCCTGGCTGCTGCAGTTTGTAAAATATTTATGGACTGAGAGTGGAATCGCATCCCTGTACCAGCCATTACATCATTTGAGCGACTTCTTCTTCTTTGTTTTGCTTATCTATAAAGACACACAGAGCTGTTCCAGTGGAGTCCAACAGGTATTTTAAGCATAAGAGAGCGAAGAGCTCTCCGAATACACTGCTCGCCTCCATAAATTCTTCATAGCGAGAGTTTCAAGACCCATCAGCCTTTGGTTTTATTTTACTGCCTCAGATATGGGAGAATTTAGAGAGGCTAAACAGGGTAAAGAGAGACGATTGACACTAAGCCACTTCCTGTGGGCGTTTCTGGAGCATCACGCCGCTGTCAACATCCATCGACAGGCCTGCCAGAGCGTCCTCCAGACATTCTGAATTTGTACCCCCCGGGGCTAATTATAAAAACCAGCTTTTGCTAGGCCACCTGCTTTACTGTGAAATGAAGCACTCGTGGTGTGAACAGAGTCGCTGGCTGGTGAAAAGTGCTAATGATTACTAAGAGAAAAAAACATTTTTCTAATCCTTGGAGCATGATAGTCCCTCCCCGGGCGGCCTAATGTGGGTGACACGAGTGAGAGATGTTCAGCTGACTGTTAGGATGCATTCATGGAGATGCTTTCGGAATAACTTCACAAGAGTAATTGGTGTGCTTCGACACAAGACTTCTCAGAGAATGGTGGCTCATTCAACTATGTAAATCTGACCGTTTAGTGCTTAAAGTGATGAGAGACGAGCGATCATGATTGCATAAGAAACGATAATGGCTCCAACATGACTAAATAAGTACGACTATTATGATCAAGCCTAATGCACATAGACAATAAACATTAAATTTTTACATTGCAATACAAAGGTTATTTGCATTATGAACCCACAAGGGGTGTTGCTGCAGTGTTTGCTGTCATGGGAAAGTGAACATTGTATAATTAATTAATAGGAAAAGCGCACATTTAAAAATCATTACGGTGGCTTTAGATTGTGTATTTGATGGGAAACAAGTGCACTCAAGTATTCTCATCCTCCCTCCTCACTACTGTAGCTGTAATTACAGACACTAAGCCACTTTGTGCTTCCTCTCTCAACCTGATAGCCAATTGACAGAAAGGGCTTTGTAATGTGGATCACAAATTAATATTTCAATAGCTTGTGAATGTGGACGCATCACACCAATTGACCAAGAAAATGTGGGATGTTGAAGCATCAACCTTCATTCATTCTCAATCCATTCTTAAAGGACCAGAGTGTCATTTTTTGGAGGATCTATAGATAGAAATGCAATATAATATACATAACTATGCCTACAAGCGTTATGTTTTTATTACCATAGAATGAATAGATTCTGTCTACATACACCGCGGGTTCACGCCATTTCTACTAGAGGTCGACCGATATGCGTTTTTCAGCCCGATACCGATACCGATTATTTCCATGCAAATTAGACCGATAACCGATATTTTGAACCGATATATATATATGGTGTAAAAACATAAATTAATATAGAAATTAAGAACACATGCTCTGAAACATTTGAAATATTTTTAATTCTGACTGAGAAATCTTAATCATAACACTAATATTAATACTAATAAAAGAAAGAAGGGAGCACCCAGCAGAATTCTGTGAACATTTTGTAAACCACAAGCAACACAGTAAAAAACAACAAGCAACAAATGAAAAAATGAATTGAATGTAACAAATTATATTTATTTATGTAAAAAAATATGTTCTGATGACTTTAACATTGCATACAATACTTTTCAATTAATCATTATGCTAATCATTGGATTAACTAGCACAATTTGAATTTATATATTAAGTGTAAATAATTGAATTGCCTTCATAGCTTTATTGTGTATGTTGTTGAAAAGACCGCAATATTTTCATGAAGCTATAACATGAGCATGAGAGCGCTCTGACTGAAGACCGACGATTCAAGTTCTTTATGCTTTAAAATGTCTTGTATTTTTGAAATGGCGTCATTTTAAGTGACGTGCAAAACGCCAGCTCTATCAATTACAAGAAACGCGTGTGCAGTGTGCTGCTCGCTTGCAGAGCAAATCATTGTTATACTGCTCCGAAATTCAGGCACTTATTATATTGAAGTGTTTTGCATCTTCAGTGCAGTGGATTGAGATTTATTTCAACGTCTGATGCTGCTTTACCTCATAGAGCATGAACCCGAAGCAGCGCTTTCGGTGTGACAGTGAAAAAAGACCTTCTGTTCCGCAGCCTCCCGTGTTGATTGGCCGGACTCGTGACTTAGTCCCAACAAATCAGAGGGGCAGTGGGCGGCCATTACTCTAGGCAAACCCCTAGAGTGACGTATTCCGACTGCTCTCGCTAAATCCTTGGCTGCGTCAGAGCCAAAAAGCGCATTTCAAAATTAAATGAATTTATCGGCAAATCGGCTTTGAAAATGATCGATATCGATTATCGGCTAAATCCTTAATATCGACGCCGATAATCGGCCAATTCGATAATCGGTCGACTACTAATTTCTACAGTAGCTCCTAACGAACAAACTGCTTCAGGAAAGAAGCAAAAATGTGACAACATCCTAGTTCTGTGTCAGCCACCGTAGTGCTTCGAAATGGATGGGTGAGGGGTGACGTCAGCCATTAGTTGCAATTTCCAACCTCACAGCTAGATGCCGCTAAATTTCATACACTGCACATTTACAAAATAGTTTCCCACAAATATAACACCCCGTCATCATTTATTCACCCTCATGTCATTAAAAACCTATATAAAAGAAGATATTTTGAGGAATGTGTCAGTGGTTTTGTCTCCATGCAATGCAAGTCAACGGAACAATGTTGTTTGTTTACCAACTTTCATCAAAAGTACCTCTTTTTGTGTTCTTCTGAAGAAAGAAACTCATACAGACGTGAGGGTGAATAAATTATAAATAAATTCTCAACTTTGGATGAACTCTCCCTTTAACCGACAGCCACTTCTCTAGAATATTGCTGAATATACTTGCTAGACATCACCACCCTGATCCACTCTCAAATGTCTCAAAGGGGATGAGAGCACTCAGTTGCTTTCAAAGAGGGCTGCCAAGTCAAATTTAGCATTTTGGCATGCAGATATCTCGACAGAAATGACTGTTTATACATCAATATCAACAGCCTGCTGACTTCAGATCCTCCTAAGCCTAGAATTATGACTGAAGCAGAATTTAAGCACCTGCAATACGCAGCGATTCTGTTGTGCACTGTACAATGATAAGAAAATACAGATGTTTGGCGGAATACTAATTTCTGCAGTGTTCACCACATAAAAATGAATGAGATGTATAAACTCTTACCCAGATCATCTCCATACGCTTCAACTGGAGTCACCTAGGCAGGTAGATGTTTCCAGGTGCTGACAAACGCTGTTGGTATCAGTGAATAAGGCACGGTTGTAATACTGTTCCAGCTATCAGACGTCGGGTCATAACAATCCAGAGTTTTACACCGCTGCGTCCCAAAGTAACCCCCTACAACATACAGTTTATTGCCAGAGGCTACAGCATGGCAGCTCATTCTTTTGGAGGTCATGTCACCCACACGTGTCCATAGATTGGTCTCGCAGTCGAATCGGTATGCGGATGCTGCGGTAAACTCCGTGTCTCCACCCATTATGAATATCTGACTGCCGAGGACCGCAGCAGCCGTGTATCTCCAAGGTTGCGGGCACTCAGCAGCTATGGTCCAGCGATTCCCAATGGGGTCATAACACTGGACCTTGGAGGCCTTGTCCCTGTGGATGGTTGTTCCACCAAACACGAAAAGTTTTAGCTTTGCACTGACAACTGCTGCATTGCTGACACCATCCCGAAGTGGTGCCATCATTGTCCATTTGTTGGTTAGTGGGTCGTATCGCTCCACCTGTTTGAGAGACACTGAAGGGGAGGCCGGGAAGACACCTGCTATAGCGGTGTGACCCCCAACAACATAGAGACTGTTTTCAAGTTCAGCCGAGCCGTGACCAAAACGCGCTATTAACATTGGGGCACCTTTCGACCATTCTTCGTGAACAGTGTCGTATATCCAAACGTCCTTCGATACTCCATTTTCCGATCCCCTTCCTCCGGTCACATAAACTTTGCAGCCAATGGCACATGCGCTGAATTCCTTCCTAGGACTGGGAAGATCTGATTTTGGGATGATCTCTTTTGCTTTGTGGTCCACTTGGTAGATTTTATCACACATGAAGGTCTGCCCCCCAAGAATGAGCAGGGTGTGCCCGGCTTTGCGAGGCCTGGCGCAGGGGCTGGTGACCACACAGTCATTCTGAAGAATCTTCTTTTTGCACTGCATTGCCTCATCAACGATCAGTCTGCTTCTTTTATCCGACATCACAAGTTCTTCACATGCAACAGCCTCAATGAGGCATTCCGAAGGCAACAATGCAAGGCGTATTCCTCCTAGCAGATGAGGAAGATAGTCTCTGCGGCTATCCAAGTCGTATCGAACCCAGCACATAACCGCGTTGAAAACGATATGTTCATCTTCAATCTCCAGCTCGTCGCTGAGGATGAGATCCATAAGCTTGTCTTTCGAGAGGCTACAGAAGTCTTCCGTGTCTCGAAGAGTCTCAAAGTGGATGAGGCACATCCTCCATGACAGCTCATAGAGGCGCTTGCACTGATGGGCATCGGAAAGCAGCATCATCCCCAGGCAGTTTGACGCATGCAAGTTCTTCTCCAAAAACTCTGCTGCTGCATCTCGGATGTCATGAAATTGCAGCATGTCTCCGGCCTCGAGAAGTGATTCCGCGTTCTCCTCGTTGATGATGATGCGTGAGGAGTATGCAAAGTCCAACAGCATCTCCAGAACCTCCGGGTGAACGCTGTCACGGAAGTTAACCTCGTTGTCCAGGCTCTCACGGAGGCCGCCGCTAAACATGGCTTCAAAATAGCGGCTGCATGCTGCGAGAACAGCTCGGTGGCAGGGAAAAGAGCGGTCGCCAGCCCATAGCGTTACATCAGTAAACATGCACTGTTTGCGAAGGGTGTTGAGGTGGGTGAGGACACTGTCTGGATGGGAGGGCTTGTGGAAGAGCGAGATGTTCATGGAACCTGTGCTCGTTCTCGACTTGCGGTTTTCATGGACGCTGACAGACATCTTTTCCGGCACATCCAGGTTTCCACTGGTTCCAATATCTCGAACTACCAAAACACAAAATCACAGTATGAGAGGTTGGCTAGCTTTTTGCCATTTATTTCAGTATTAATCAAAGCTGTACGAAGGTTGTAAAATGGATGTGTATGTTGCTAAATCAACAAAGTTGAGAGCAGACAGGCATCATATTTGTTAGCGGCAGACAAATGTACTATGAGTCTTGGAAGATCAGCTTCAACGGAGCTTTTGTACAGCCTCTGTGTTCATCTTACATAAAAAATGGAATTGCTTGAATGCTATTTGTAAATTTGATTTTAGAGGTAGATATGTACAGAACACTTTATAGACGAAGTGAAGACTTTGCAATTTTTATGCAAATAATTTAACATTATTGAAATAACAAATAAATAATATAATAATATGTTGAAATTAATAATATAAATTTATATGCAATTTGGCTATACCACAAATGTACAGAGTAGCTATTTTTTTATTTCATTTATAATAATACTTTTATTTTTATTTTATATAGCACTTTATTAAATGTATAACTTTTAATTCTTGTTTGGTAAAGTATGTAATAAATACCAGGGTAAGTAATTCTTTGAAAACAATAACTTTGCATTATGTTAAAAATACAATTAAATAATCAGTACAATGAACAAAGGCTTTAAAAAGCCAAATGTTCAGAATCTTACCCATACTGTGAATTAAAAAAGCGGGAGAGCATTACAATTTAGCAAAATTAGTTTTTTGACAAATGTTGTTTAGATGCCCATTAATCTTATGTAGTCACTCATGTAAAACACGTTTATAAGAAAATAAATAAATCCATCATATCTAACTTAAAGTACCCAAGTTGGCTGGACCTATGTTTCCTAAAAGCAAACATCAATCTTAATGACAAAAGTAAATAAATAATACAGCAAAAGCGACAAGCTTAATCATTTTCCATATTGAATTTATGCATATTTTTATTTAAAGCTTTTCATGAATCAAACTGAATAAACTCAAGATTTTTGTCTATCAATAACATAAAACACCCATTAAATTTTGTTTTATGAAGCACATGATTTGGTAAAATCCAGACAGTTTTGCCTCAAAGGGTAAGACTAATCTTTCAGCAGCAAGCGTTCAATGTTACCAGTGGCTCTTTGTGCGATTGAATGTGCTTGCATGCGAACCGGATTCTTGACATGATTTGAGACTATTGCGACGAGAGAAGGGAGGCTAGCATGCACAAACATCAGCGGGGTCTTTATGGTTCACACTCTTGGGGTGACAAGCATCACAATGCCAGAGGTTGACCACAAAGGTCAGAGAGCTATCCGTGCAGAAAGTTATGCAGGAGGATAAGGGCAACCCGGAGGCTGCTATGAAGGGAAAAGGGGTTGGATGCAGAGCTGCTGAAGAGAAAGGGGAGCAAGCAGGTGTCTAAACCACTTACAGCGGCAAATACTTCTTGCCCACGCACAGGCACTGACAGTGAGGATGTGAGGGGGGGTCTGCATTGATCCAAAAATAGTGTCCCCTCAACAGGCCAGTCGGACAGAGCTGTCCTTTACGGGGCCAAGAAGGAACAAATGAAAAAGAGGTGTTATTTTTTCTTATACAACACTATCTCTGAAATGACAGACTATAGATCGTATGTTTTTTTTTGGCTTAAATGTTGCATAATTCTGTGACCATAGTGTTTTGGTCAGGTTTGTAGCTGAATGAAAGAAAACACGGTTGAAGAAAGAACGGCACTATTATTTCACAGCTTGACGAAACTTCCGTGGAGTTCCTACATAGTTCATCCCATCGCCCATGGTGACCATCACTCAACAGCAAGAGCCGTGCCAATGTTGCTGAATCATTCAATGTGAACAAACTATCTATCCATGCAGATATTCTCACCAGCGTGAATGACACCTTTTAATTGCAATGCTACTAACAGGCACAAAGGTTTTCTCCCATTGAATGTTCTTCCTCTGTAAACATCCAGCCTACTCGGACTAAATAGCCTTTCCAGGTTCTTTTCAATGAGGCTGTTGGTATTCCAGTGCTGTATTTCAGCTAGCCTACAGCAAAGTGGGAAGGAAGTAGTTTTTTTAATTGTGTAAAGTCAAAAGCTGACAACCTCACTGGTTTTACAAAGCTCAATGGATCGCCGATCTGCATGAAGCTCATTCGCGAAACAAAGCGCTACTGTCGGCTTGATTCACTATCTGACAAACACAGGAAAGTCAGAAAGAGTTTATCTTCATGCTGTACCTACATCGCAGCCAATCACGTCAACAAATTATTGCAATACGCAGTCCAAAAAGTTATGGTCAAACATATTTTGGTGATTTTATTTAGAGTGTGAGATACAGCCCTTATGAACAATAACCATGCGGTTCATACTTTTACTACAAATACCAAGATTAAATTATATTTGTGTACTTGACAAATGTCAGCCATAAATGTGTCATACGGAGTGACAGCAAAAATGTTGAAAAAACTAACAATGAAGATAAATCTCACTTATATTAAAATATAAATAGTAATACAATTATTCATGTTTTCGCATATATTTTTTGATGTCACATCATAGGACACGTGTTTGGTCGCTATATACACTGTAGGTTAAAGGGATAGTTCAACCAAAAATGAAAATTCTGTCGTCATTTACTTCCAAACCTATATACATTTTGTTTTGATGAACACAGAAGAAGATTTTTGGAAGAATGTCAGATCTCACCCACCATTTACTGCCATAGTAGGGAATTTAAAAAAAATATTATGGGAATCAACAGGGGATGAGAGTTGTTCATTTTCCGATATCTTCCTGTGCGTTCAGCAGAACAATCTGTGGATGAGTGAATGACGACAGGATTTTCATATTACAGTGCGGTAACCCCTTAACTACCCATTTGCTGTTGTGAGAAGTGTAAACACGCAAAAAGATTAATTTAAAACAAAAACTGTGGTTACAATAGTTCACTTTTGTGATAAGCAATGGTAAAGTAATGTTAAGGTTATGCAACCTTGCAGGAGTTAACCACAGCCAGAGAGGTTAAACTAAAGCTTGTTGACCTGTGGCCTGTATCCTTAAGCCGGTTTCAGTTCTTACCCAGCTAAGTTAGCTTTTGTTTGAGCATACTCTTAGTTTTCGGGCTCACGAAGGTGGATTGGTTTTGAGTGGGTTTCGTCGCCATGGTAACTTAGGCTTCACGGCTATCTTGCTCCGGATCAGGTTTTATTCTGGGTTAGAGATTGCAAAACCAAAACTGGACCATTCATATTTGAGAAAAGTGACATATCTGACTCATGGACGCCACTTCCCACATATATCAAAACTAGATTCAGCATTCAAGCTCTCCCGGCACATAGATGCGCCTGACATTTTGGTAAGGTCCACTGACGTCACTCACAGTTCGCTAGAATGCCACAACACAGCGCAGCCATGGCATTTTAAATTCCCGAAACATAGGATACCCTTTTGTTGTTGTCATGTGTTAGTGAAGGAAATATAATATTAGAGTTTACACAACAACAAATATGTTTCCATAATCATTCACAGTCAGCTTGATCTGGAGTGTTAACGGACCGGCTTGACAGGGTTGATGTGAACGTGTCCCTAGTCCAAATAACAGAACTTAACATTCATTCAACTTAAATCATTTTAAGATTGACAACTATATAACAAAATCCTTCCCCTCCTAACCTGTGGATAAAACAAACCGGAGCAACAGTTACAAAGTAACCCAGTTCCAACCGAAAGCCGCAGACTTGGCCACACAGACCGGTTCGCACCATTTCAATATGGCGGACGACTTGCATATAGCGGCCCATGGAGACAGATGCTAATGCGGCATCAAGTTTTGATATCTATCTCACTCCCCACGTATCTCTCCCTCCAAATTAAAAAGATATTCAAGCTGCTTTGTGTTTATTTGTATTGTATATTTAAATGTATTAATTATAATTCAAAACAGAGTTGATCATTCATATTTATTAATTTATATTAAACATAGCATTTGAATTAAACTATATTCGTGTAAAACCACACTTTAATATACAAAGCTTTTTTAATTAATGAAGCTTACATATGAAGAGATACGTGCTGCTCTTTTCCAAAACGCATTAAATGCCAATTAAAAAAAAAATGAGTTTGTTATGCCATTTTGCTGTGTATTAAACCTATTCACTGCTCCATCAATGTTTCATGCCAAATCGCTATATTTCCTTGTTTAAAATCTTCTGCAAGATGCAGTTTCTTTCCAAAATGCTATAAGTGCCGAACCTGTCCTCTCGACCAATCAGAATTCGCTCGTTAGTGATATTTGTATGTGTTATTTCTAAATTATTTGATGTATGTGGTGGAAAATATTGAAACATGAAATTGAAAATATTTATTTTATTTGACTATTTAGTTTGTTACTATTTATTTTATTTGGCTGTTATTTATTTCATGCATTTGCATTTATTTGATTTATATTAATTTATAGTATTCAGTCCCTGATGTCATATGTTTCATGTTCTCTTGTTTGTTTGTTTTTAAAAAGAAATAACACCAAAAAAGGATGGATTTGTAGCAAAACCTTTGAATTTATAATCAACGATATTGACGTTTCATTTAACAATCATTGTTTAACATGTTCAGACTGACTTCAGACCATTTTAACAGGATAAATTGAATAGAAACAAAATGTATGGGTCTTGGTAAAAAAAAAAGAAATTTTCATGAAAACTATTAAATGGATTTATAGCGTTTTGGAAAAGATCTCTTCATATTATCTTTTGATCTTTTTGTAAACCTATAAAAATAATATAAATTCAGTTGATTCTTTATTGATATAGTCTGTAGCTGCCTTCTCAAACTTTCACTGCAGTTTATTCTTGCCTTGTAAATGGGTTTCAATTCATGACATTATTTCTTATTGATATCTTCATGATCAACAGAAAAGTGAATTGCGCTGATAATGTTCCGTGAGATTGGCTGTTTTCCGCACGTGTCACACTCTCAGGTGCACGCGCCTCACAAACTCAGGATCAAAACCCGACTTGACGCTGAACGTTTATAATAAGCGTTGTGCTGCAGCTGAACATGATCGGGTTTGTTGGTTTTGTCAACTCAAAACTTACTCTGCAACTCAGTGTTTGTTCACCTCGCTTCGTCACTTTGTTGACTCGTTAACCAATGTAAGGTTAACATTGCTACACTGCTTTCCTGTAGCTCAGTGGTAAGAGCAGGGTTGTGGGTTCGATCCCAGCGGATTGCAAGTACCTATGTAAAATATATAGGATAAAGCAATAATGGATAAAAGCGTCTGCCAAATGTCTAGATGTAAATGTAAGGCCACAGGAAAGTTTGACAGACTTTCTCGAAATGTCACTGAGGTTCGATTTAAACTTTTATGACGACGCAGACTTTGCTGAATTATTTAAGAGCAAGTACAAAAGCAGGCATAAATAAAGAAAGACGAGAAAGTTATACAGCAACGACTACAAATAGCTGTGTTTAGGTAAACAGGTGTGGGGAGAAGCAACGGGAAAGGTCACTTTCGTACAGAAGACTTTCAGAAACGCGCACGCATACTAGATGAGAACTCAAGCTAGTTAGCCAGCTCGCTAGTTCTACAACAATGTAAACAGACACGAAGAACCGTATCAATGAGGTAAAACATCATTTTCAGTCACAATATAACTTAATTAGCACTTAAGTTACTTAATACCGGCGACTGCTCAGTCAACTTAGGCACATGAGGAGAGCTAATGCTGTTAGCGGAGTCGTAACTTAAGTCAGTAGTATCGGCATGCAGAAGAAAGACTGACAAACTCAAGCGAGCCCTGTGTCCTTGTAAGTCACCATTATGTTCTGATTTACACACATTTCTGGAAGAAGCGAGAGGTGGACATCAATCCCTGACTGAGTGTATCGGCTTTTCCAGCTTTGACGAAACAGAAGAACAATGCAGATGTTGGTAACAGTGTTATTCATTTGAGGCTTCTTCCACTAACATAAGAGTATTTTTTAGAAAGACGGCGACATACTTACAGTGTTACGAGCGCTGGAGACAGATCCCGACGTTGTGCGGTTTCGACACCGGTGAATGAATCATAGTTTGTTCCTCACGGCTGACTGACGGTGTTACTTTGTTAACATTCCAACCCTCACTGATACAAAACTGTGGAGTCTCCTGTTGTAACATCCAAACGCGGGGGAACGGGCTTTAGAGAGTGATTGACGTGGCGTTGACCAATCGCCGACCGGGAATGTATGCAAATTGAAAACCTAGCCAATAGAAACGTTCCAACCTGACATTCGACGATGTTTTCCGTATGAAGCGACAAATGGTGGAGTCGTGGGAGGAGCATCGCTGCGGGCGATGACAGCGCATCAAAACGACCAAAACGCACTTTTGTAAGTAGATACGTGTTGTAATATTAACATTAACATTTAGGCGTTTGGCAGACGATTTTATTCAAAGCGACTTACATTGCTTTATCCTATACATTTTACATGCGTTTGCAATCCCCTGGGATCGAACCCACAACCTTAACGCAATGCTCTTACCACTGAGCTACATGAAAGTATATTTGCGTGCGTAAGTGATCACCAAAAAAATCACAAGTGGTCTTGCTAGTGAATTAAAGAGCCCTTATAATTAGATTTGTTTGAATTTGCATGCTGTTGACTAGTCACGAGACAAATAACGATCAAACAACAATCTGAGAAAAAGATCAAATATTTGAAAATTTCCTAAAATAATTGTTAAATGCATCCGTTCTCCACATAATTCAGTATGGGATTCCATATATTGCCTTATAGCGTCATCTAGCGGAGCTCGTATTTTTATAGACATGTTGAAGTTTACTCTCCAAAATAGTTGCACATACTTAGCAACTCCGCTACCTGTAGATATCGGATATGTTCAAGATCTTGGGTAGACTGTTTCTGTTACAGCTTTACAAATAAACCCCATCATTCTAACTTAAACAAGAGCATTGTGACTAGAGCTATTTGACTTAAGCTACATGATGTAGCACTTCTGCCCCCTAGTGGGAATTTGTTGTTGTAGCATGAATAGCACTATTAATACTTTTGTGCACAGTTAGTTATACTATAGTTTTTTTAATGCAAATGCATCTGCAGACCATGTTCCGTCTTAGTCATACTTTAGCTAGTATGCCAGCTAAACTATGTCTAGACAAATATGCAGTCATTTTTGGTTTTCATTCAACTGTTCATTTACTACAATTAAACAAATTGTAAACGGTCAGTTTGTAAATAAGAAAGCCTTTTTGAACTCGATACTATTATTAACATTTCAAACAAAAATAGGCATTTATTTATTTATGTTTTTTTGCCATGTTTAGATTTTTTGGTTAATTTAAAATAATGGCATAAAAGTGCTCTATTTATTTGATGTACTCTCAACATAATGAAACATTTTTTTAAATGTATCGTTTTACTTAAACTTGATACTATCACAATTTGTCTGTCTTTGGTGACATTTAATATGGTCTTGGTGTTCTGGGTTTATAACTTGAGACTGTACATTTTAAAGTCTGTCCTGCTGTACCATGTGAAATAAGATGTGAGGGCAAGTTCACAATTATTTAAATCTGAATGTCTTTTCTGCACTTGGGTTGCTTTGAGATACCTTGTCCCTGGCTTAGCTAAACAGATGGTTGAATTTCATTGGTGGCCATAATTAACTACGTTCCATCTATGAAACTAATGGATATTACTCCCTCGGTGATTGCGTCTAAACCGAATCCTACCCATAAAGGCTCTGTAAGTGGAGAAATGTGCTGATCTTTACTGCGTTAATACATGGCAGAGCTGGAGAACATATGCTGGCTTCATTAGGAGTCTGATCATGAAATTGTAGTACTACATTAAAGTTTGCTTCGGTGAAAAAGGGTTTGGTCATGCAAGGCACATGTCATGTGAGGTATATGCATTTTTATGTGGAGTTAGGGCCATGTTATACCAGCTTGTGACTGCAATTAATGTGTTATAATATACAAAAATTACAAGTAGTTAAAGTCACAGATTCAGAAAGCAGTTTATACTATTTTGAGCAGATAGAATTTAATCGTATTAAATATGATTTTACTGTATTAATTGATTAATAATCATGAATGACGTCTAATGGATTCCAATAGTGAGAAATATAGACATATAACAATATAATATATACAAATCAAGCACGTGTTAACAAAACATTGATGCAATGTCTAATGAAGTATTGATATTCAATACATTTGTTCGTATGTCTTTTTGAATAGATGACTGATCATGGTGAGCATTAAATTTTTTGCAGTTACCTCTTGATGTAAATGAGACCGTATAGTTATATCCCTTAATCCATTCGAATCCTTATACCTTTGGGGTCACAGGAGAACCCTTGTGTTATCCCACCATGAGAAATGCCCCTGAAATAGCAAGACAGTAAGCCTGGGGATATTAGATCACTATAAACATTCAAAGCCAGCAGTGACCTATTTTTACATAAATTACACTGGCCATTTAAAGTAGTGCAACTCCAAACAGTAAAATCTGACCCCGTCGTAGTACATACAACTGCAGCTCTGAATTTCATGTTCTATGTTATGTGTTTAGAGCAGAGACGAAGCTAGTTCTTTCCTAGTCTAAAGCACTTAACTTGACCTTCGAAATTTTTTGTGGAAGATGGAACCCACACCCGAAGTCACTTCTGTACCTGATGCCCAGGTTGCTGCCACATTGACATTTTGCAAATCATCTTTGTTCAGAAAGCTGAGGCAGCATCTTAACAGCGGCAAGTATTTGTTAATTTCAAAAATATATAATATTTTTAATATTTTAAGTAAATAATGCAATATGTTTGTCTCCATCTAGTTATTTATGATTGTATAGTATATATATGTATATTTATATTTTATAAAAATAAAGATCTGATTTAAAAAAATCAAATCCAAATAAATAAACAAAGAGAAAAGAGGCATTTGCAAATTTGTCATTTTTATTCTGGAAAAGGTGAAATGTGAATAAAACCTATTAAATTTTAAAGCTATAAACTAAAGTGGTCAGGTTTGATTCTGTCATACCTTTGGCTTAAACAAAAATAATTTGGATGGACATGACGCACATTACCTGACAAAACACTGACACCTTATAGCAGGCTAGTGTTTAGTGTGAACACAATATAAATCAGACCTCAATATTTTCATGTGAGCAATAAGGGTTTTAGTTGCAAATAGTTATGTACAGGACAATCACCAAATGAAAGAACAGTTAAAACGTCACCAATAATACAAATGATTTTGTTACTGTAGGTCACAAAATACTGCCCCTATAGGTCAGAGTATGTAGTTTTGTTAAAGACATCAGAATAGCTCTCTATTTATGAATAAGATTCGCAGAAGTTGCAAATGATGTCGTATTTCTCAGCTGATGTTGACAAAGCAAACCATGCGTCAGATGAGCATGTTGTGGTTTTGCGTCTCTAAGCTGCCTAGTGAAACTGAATAATGTGCCTGGGACAAACTGTGATCTGGCACCACAAAGATTTTTTTTAACATGGCTTCGAAAGTCTGGGACTGAGGTTGGATCTGCCTCAGTTGATGGCAGTAGATGTAAAACCTGTTGTTTATCGTGGATCAGGTTGCTTGTTTTAGAGTTGAGCTTGTTTTCAGTAATCACGCGCAAAACACTTGATTCACTGTAATTCCAAATTTTCTTCAGTGCTGTTGGTTTGGGGTATAGGGTCATCATTTGCGGTGAGCAATGAAAGCAGAAAGGTTTTGCAAAAGTGAGCTTTTCATGAGAGTTCACGTTTTCCTGCAGAAACTCATTTCACTTTATGCCTTTTATCTTTCATCATCTGGTAAGGAAGAGATGACAATTGACGAGAAACTAGTCTGATGAGGATAAATGTGTGCTGTTGAATTGGTTTCCAGCATGAATACCTCTTTCAAGGTGTGTGTTGTGACAACATGCCCCGGTACCAAATCCTATTGTCACACTCTATTAGGGCTAATATCAAAATCATGTTTTCACACTTTAACTATTTAAAAATAGGGCTGTCACAGGTTTTTTCACAAATCACCATGTCGATATTAAGACAGTATCTATTTGCATGTTTTTGTGAAAAAAGTATGCTATAAGCTCATCGTTTGTTTATTTTTCTCCTGTTTTGGCCAACAAATAACACTTAAAATTCGAGTGTGTGACCTATGGGTGCTGAAATATCTACAATATTATCACACGTAGAATAACACGGTAATCATGGTTTTTGATATCACGGTTATATTTGTTCTATGTTTCTCTCAAAAAACCTCTCTTGCAGTACTATATCTTTCGCTTCTGCTAGTCACCATGTGTTTGCCGAACATTCACATGTGTCTGATCATTTCCCCAGAGTCACAGTTTGAGCGAAGCACCTTAATTAAAGGAAATGAATCTCTGTTTGAACTCAGTGGCTGTAAATCTGAGACCCGGTCGTCCCATTCCTTAAGAGTCCCTCGTAACTCAATGAGTCCTGTGTGTAAATCTCCTCTGATTACAGCTAATGATAATTGCTTATACAGGGCAATGAGCCCATACGGCCTTAAACTAAGCTATGTGTTATGCATGTGTGCAATATGTTTACATGCGCCACCTTCAGTAAGACTGGTAAAGAATAAAGGCTATAAGCTGTCAAGAACTGTCATTACATCTTTAGTTTATGGAGGGGTGTGATGCGAAGTGCAACCACAAGGTGGGGATCACAAACCATCCATTATTCAGAAGGAACAACATGTTTTAAATCAGCAATTCTAAACTGGCTTTGATTCAGAACCCTAATTATTTATTAGTTAACCCATAATTAATGTTGTCTGGACCTTGTTTATTTGAACTATTTTAACTATTTATTTAAAGGGATAGTTCACTCAAAAATGTAAATCTGTAGGGCAACACACCTTGTCGTGTCAAATCTGTATGACTTTCTTTCTTCTGCAGAACACAAAAAAATAAATTTTGAAGAATGTCGGTAACCGAACAACGTCGGTACCCATTCAATTATTTTCAAAACCAAAGTCAATGGGTACCACTGTTGCACAATAACCAACATTATTCAAAATATCTTTTTTTGTTAGGCTCAGGAATGATGATAGAATCTTCATTTTTGCTGAACTATCCCTTTAAGGTAGACTAATATAGTTGTTCTTGAAAGGTTTACATTCTGATAATGCTTTAGAGACAATTTGAATACGCTTTGCATGGTAACAAATTGCTCTAAATATGTGCAAAAATGAACAATCTGTACATTTGTCAGCATCTTTGCTTTTGGCAAGCACTCACAACAACCTGAATAGAATATCTAGGTACATTTCGGTGAAGTTTGTTGTTAAGGAATCCCACTGCAAACAGCTATTTACTCGGTTTTCCTGCAACTAAATGATTAATGAAATTATATAAGGACCATCGGCTATTCCCCTCCCCTTTTCTGCACATGTGCCGGCTGCCAGAGCTGTTTGAAGGTGCAGGGTTTGTTGGTGGGAGGGATCGAAATATTGAAGAGGGGGTGAGAGTAAGCTGGCAGCCTAGCCTGAGGTCAGATTTCAGTGCCCCCTCTCTGCGTGTTTTATAGAAAATTGCTATTTCAGTCATCCCCAGCATGCGAGCGCCAATGCTTGGTCGATTGCTCATGTTACAGCCGCTGTTTGAGTGACAGTCAGACTCGTTGGCTTACAAACGAGCCTCAGCGGAAAATTCAGAGCCTGGGATCCGTCCTGGGAACAAAATACAAGTCATCCAGGGTGTGCGGCAGATGCCGTCTTGACCTCCAAGCGCCAGTTTCTTCACAAATACCATTAATGGCAAAAAAAGGTGCTTGATGTGATATATTTAAGCTTGTGAAGCAGGAGGGAATGAGTCATCTGCTTTAATTTGATGCTGAGATTTGCAGAAGGCGATTAGATTCACCATCAGCAGTGTTTTACGCATCATCAGCTGCTGTAAAGGAAACATTTGAAGAAAATAAACAAATTGGGAGTAGTCCATTCCTTTGCATAGCTGTATTCTTCAATACTTATGAAGCGATATTCACAAAAGATTCCCGAAAGCCATAGATTTATGCATTCAGATGAAAGAGAGAGTTAAATAGCCGATCATTTCATTGTGATTACTGCCACAAATCAATCGCACTTTACTTCGGTTATCAGACGAAAATACACAATCGGCTCTTTAAACTTGAGAGATATTTAATCTAATAACCGTTGGGAGCCAGCAATTTGAGATGGCTGTCTACGTGCTTATCATACCAAGGTTTATCTTTTGCTAAGCGCACAGGATGACAAGTATGTCTGGTTAAGGGTCTCAGTATCCACACTTGCGTCCCCAGTAAGCAGGCAAATGCACGGAATGAAAACTGGCCTCAAATGTGAAATCAAAAACACCGTTGTCATCACTTGGTCAAAAGCGTGAGAATTATTCATGAACTTTGAACATCGAGAGAGCTTATGTTTTATTGACCGTACAGTAAGTATGTGCTGTGCGTTATTATATTACTTTACATTTAATGCAGACAAAATCGAACAGTGCTGACCACTACAAATGCTCAATTCCCCAAATTTAGTTTGCTTTGAAGTACGGACCATTCCTTGCTGATGTGTAGAATTTCCTAAATGAAATGTACTAAATGTAAATATTCTCTCTTTGAGATTTTAAGTAGCTTAGTATCATCACTGCAAAAATAATGTGCAAATCAATAAAAGTTGATTTAACGCTTCGAACCCGGCACTGGTTTGCATCAGGGCTTCATGATGGATTGTTCAGAGACAGCTTTGAGCGGCAAACTCTTCTCCCAGCATCCTTAGCTCTGCTTTTATTTATTTATGTGACTCTGAGGTGCTTGGCACAGATGTCTGTCACACAGGTACCCCGTCTCACTCGGGTTGATTACTTATTTAGCATGTTTGTGCTCAAAATGCTAGAAAAACAAGCACTGCGATGTTCCCTGTGTGTTAAGAGGTTGATGCCACAGGGAAGGCCAGAGAAAGAGGTGGAGAGCGCTCCGTTGTTTGAAAGATGAAACTAAACCTCTCTGTATGGGTCTTGATGAGGGCTGGTGAAAGGTATCCCACAAAAACATGATTACTCTCGGCCTGTTTTGGCCCAGAGCGGCTTTGGATTAAACTGCCCACGGATCCCAGCTGGCTCTATACAGGAGCTGTAGTTTTTATAAACCCCTTCAACCTCTTGTTTGTTCTCAGGCCTGTCCACCTCGTATATATATTTGCCCCTCTCGATGATAAACAAAAGCTACAAAAACTGCCCTGGGTCCCTCACTTGTATTGTTAAAGCTGCTTGTCAAAACTGTACTTCTCTTCTTCTATCTTTGGGAGATCTGGAAAAAGTGAAAAACAGCTTAAGGCTATCCATGGTCTTATTTGCACAGCGCTGACTAAAAAAACCTGCAAACACACATTCTCACATTAATGTTACATGAACTACCCAGCTAAAAACATGCTTATTTGTTCCCCAACATCCTTTTAATTTTTCTTCAAATAAATATAATGTTATTTAATAAGTGTTTCTTTATTATTTCTCAATCAAGAGTCCATGATAGCTTTTTTGTCACATCAAAACTAGGGAATAGGAAAAATGGATTGGAAACTAGGCTATGTTGAATTTGCTATTACTCTACTTTTTAACAAATATATTAATTGAATAAATAATAATAAATAATGTCCCTAAATGTTTAAATGGTAGCATTATCATATATATTTATATATATATTTTTTGACATTTTTTATATTGAATAAATGTTAAAACCTGTGGCTAATCGGCTAATAAAGGGCACCGGAAAACAGGGAACCTTTTAACTAACTCACCCGAACATAGTCGACGGGTATTAAAATATGGCTCGGCAAAATAATTTATGTGACGGATTACCATGAAAAGTCTTTTTTGATTTTGTATCATATTAAAAAACTTACATGTTTTCCCACAAATAATGGAAAAACATTTATGACTATACAACGACACAGTCTGGAGCGGAAGTCTTACTAACGCGAATGGAAAGTCATTTGTTTATGAACACGTGCAGTTGTAACTATTGTTCCGTGCTGGAAAAACATTCACAGAGATTTTTTAAAGAGAAGTTTTAATGTAATTTATAAAAGTCTTTGTGAGTCGCAAGTTGAAATGTGGTGGGTATAAAAGTATTTATACTTTAAATTATTATAAAATTGTTGCATTGTTTTGAAAGTATGGGACATGGGAATAATCAAGATAACAGTCATATCCAAACTTTGTTCAAAATCTAAACAAAATTTGAAAACAGCTCAAGAAGACCTGAAGATGTTTAGCTGTCATGAGCGCTACAGCAGGCAGCAGTCACTCTACTGATGTAAAGTGTTCATTAAAAGCTTGAGACACAGCCAAGTCATAAATTTATGGTTGCAGGCAGGCGCCTTTGCAAGATATACTGCTTCCCGGACATGCCTTGGCGTATCGTTCAACACAGATCTTTCGCTTTCCTAGGGCAGATAATGCCAAATTATGCATTCCTGCAGCTCAATTGGTGAAGCATTGTGTCAGCAGGATGTAACAAAAGTATTGCATAAAAAAACAAATAGGCCTAATCGATGATAAACATGTCATTAAATACAATATTTGCAATGTGTTACTATTTTTATTGTAAATATAATGTTATTGTATTCTATTGTCTTATATGAAAAGGTTGCTTTTGCCAAAAACCAATAGGCTGCTATATGTTTCCGACTGTAAAGTTAGCGCTCGCGCGTATGCCATTCCCTCTCTTCCCGTAGAGGCGAGTGTGCGCGCATGGAGCTACGTGTAGCCTAAATAAAATGCATTTTCATATATTTCAGAACTTGTCTTTGACGCTCTTGTTCAAGATTTTAAGCGCTCAATCGACATTAAAAGAAGCGATTTATCAAAAAACTGCGCCTCTTAAAAATAAAAAAATGAACTTTATGTCTAATGCATAATAATGGGATGGTTGTGCACTGCATGAAGTTCCTTCAGTACTTCCGGTTAAACATATAAAGTAAGGATACATACATGTACTGTGTGGGACTCATTAGCTTTTGTGTCGCGCAGATCAAAGGGAGCGCGCAGCATGCTTGCGTAAATAGGATTTATTTTCACTCGTGCATTCTTGTCATAACGTGCTATTCATATTGTGTGGTGTGGATAGACACATCTAGAGGCCGAGACTGACTTTGGACGGCCTCCAATGAGTTTTTGCAAACACTTATTTAGAAGCTCACCCTGAGGAGGCTGCATACAATTTCAACCCCCCCCCACCCAAGAAGACGTGTGCGCTGTGATTTACATCCAATTGGCCCTTATGGTACATTTGGCCTCTTTGTCAGTCAGGCCGGTATCCAGCATGAGAGTTTACCCTACGGGAGGGGGGGGGGCATTTTAGAAAACGGCCAGGTGCAGCCCTCACATTCAGCACCCAGCGGGTGGGCTAGAGGGAGGGGAGACAGAGCAAAAAAGAGAGAAAGCCAGGCAGAGTTGGGAGATACCTCCACTTAAGTTCAGTCCCTTCTATTGATTGTTCAGAGATGTATAGCTACAGTAAACCCGGTCACTTCACCTGGACGGCGACATTGAGAGAGTGTGGAGGCTTTGGTAATGGGGGTAAGAATGCATTTGAATCTCTGGGACGATGTGAATGCACCCGTCAAGTCTTGCACTTGGCATGGAGCGGGCGTGTGTAAAGAGAGATCACGCTGGGACAGCAAGATGCTGAGCATAGCTTGCACATGCAAATGTCTTGTTTTACTCCTATGAAATGCACACAGAGGCCTTTTACAACCTTTAACTGCTTCGCCGAGCTGGTCGCATGTGGCTGTTGAACCTTTGATTTATGAAAGACATGGCAGAGCATTTATTGAAGAGATTTCTGGGCGCATTCGTAAGATTTGCTGCTTATTAGTTACTAACACGGCTTAATGTTTTTATTAAATTAGTCATCGAGCTGAATCCTCTAATACCCTCATCTGTTTTGTGTTTCATTTTAATTTAGAATTTGAGAAAAACAAACACAGCCTGACTGAACATGTGTACTGTTGTTGGCATGTAAACATTGGCTTTTGCGTGTGATTTGATTGGTCAATCAGGAAAAGGGCTGGTGCTCTTGTCTTGACATCTTGGCATGTCTCAGAGATTATGGACAACCACTTGGAATGTTTCGAGCACCACCTGCTTGCTTTTAACAGAGCTTAAGACGATATGAGTTATTTCCATCAACTCAAGACATTGCACAACAGCTGTATGAGGTTTTGATGCTATATTAAGCTCCCTTCTTCATGTTGCAGATTGCTGTGTCAGTCCGGTCAAAATGATAAGATTTTTTTCTGGCAGATTCATTGGCATGCTTGAGAGTTAGTGGCTTTGTTTATATTTTTTTAACTGTGTTTTGCCTTTTAATGAGACATCAGGATGTTTTTCATCATATTATGTATTTAAAGGAGTCATTTTATCTTACAAGCGACTTACAAATGAGGTAAACAATTGGAACAACATAAGCACAACAAAGTAAGTTTAAGTGCAGTAAAACTGGTCTCATATAGCCTACCACAAAGCTAAGCGTTTTTTTGTGAACCCAAACATTTAAAATATGGTTAAATTCGATTACCAAAAAAGATTGATATGAGAAGAGGACGATGACAACATTTTCATTTTTGGGTGAACGTTCCCACTAAAGCATAGCGTCTCAAACTTGCCGTCCTTAAAGGGAAAGTTAAATTCTGTCATCCTTTACTGATATTTCAGACTTTCTTTCATTCGCAGAGCTCAAAAGAAGACATTTTGAAGAAAGTTGGTAACCGAACAGCGCCGACACCCATTCACATCTATGGGTGCCAGTTAACATTCTTTAAAGTATCTTCTTTGGTGTTCTGCGTAAGAAAGTCCTACAGGTTTGAAATGACATGGGGTGAATAAATGATGACAGAATTTACATTTTTCGGTGAACTATCACTGGGTGAACTATTTTTATTATCCAGCTTCTCTATTACTTAAAATTCAGTATTTTTTTATATATTTACAACAGGCATATATAAAAGTGATAATAAAATAATAAAAAAAGATGATTAATGGAACCTATAAGCTCTTGTGTTCCCTTGTTTTTGAGACCTCAAGTCCAAACACCTGTTACAGGTTGAACAAAATAGTGTGACAGAGTGCAGATCATAGTAAAACATATTATTCTTTTAAGAATGTAGACCTGGCTTTGAGATCCTAAAATGTTTCCTTAAATACAGTGATGAACTACTGAGTGACATTCTCTACTCACAATTCTCTTGTGCCAGGTGTAGGATATAATTTACAGAGTCAGACTGTTTGGATTAGAGAGGGATTCAGTGCTATTGACTCTGATGGAGTCACCTTGCTGTTTATGGAGATGTGATCTATGCAACATTTGTCACTCGGTATTTCGTAGATACAAAACAAAAGATGTTCACTTATCAATTCTGATTAAAGGAATACTCCACCCAAAACTGAAAACTCTGTCATGATTTACTCACACTCAAGTTGTTGCAGACCTGTATAAATAAATGTCTTTGTTTGGTTGAACGCAAAGATATTGATATACTGGGGCAACATTGACTACCAAAGTAGAAAGTAATTTTAACTAATTTTGTTCTGTTTAACACAAAATAAAATATTTGGAAGAATTTAGAAAAACGAACAGTTCCAGTGCACCGTTGAGTACCATTTCAATGGTAGTGAATGATGCCCCAGAAATCTCAGTTGCTAACATTCACTCATATATCTTTCTTTGTGGTTGACCAAACAAACACATTTTATAGGTTTGGAACAAGTTCAGGGTGAGTAATTCATGACAGAATTTAATTTTTGTTTTTTTGGCATTTCATTTCATCCCTTTAAAATGCAGCCGATTTACAGTTTTTAGTTTTGTATAAATTAATTACATGAAATGTTACACCCCAATGAAAACACCAAAACATTATTATTAAAATCTAAAATATTTAATAGACGTGTTTATCTTCATATCATGACGCTAACGTTTATCACAGGCCTTGTCTCCATCGCACTTAGTTTTTTTAATTAATGCAGATCGAGCTCTTGTATTTCATTTTTAAATTGTTTGTCGATATAGAGTCTAACGGCACACGTGTTGCCTTTGCATTTTAACTGTATCGGCAAAAAAAGACATGACCCCGTCTCTGTTATTTTAGCCGTGTCTCTATCCACCGAGGCGTTCAAATATTTGTCCACTTTACCGTGCCATTAGAGGCTTTAAGGAGATTAAGATGAACCCTGGCGGGCTTTTCTGATGTGTCACTAGACTTGCCACGGCCCTTCATCTTCAGGGTCAAGCTCTTTGTTATTTATAGTACATTATAACAGATCCAGAATTGTTCTGCACGGTGTTAGCACAGAATATTTTCTGGTGATGGTCAACTCGGTTTGGATAATGATCTCCCTGAACAATTTTATAATCGCCTTTCTTCAAATTGTAACGTGATAATTGGCTATAATTGAGTTTACCGGATTGGTTTTCATGTGGCGGATTAGCAATACGCTAATGACACTCGTAGCGGACACCCTGTGACTCGTCCAGAACAAAATGTTCTTTATTTTTATGTGGGTTTCCAGTTTCTCTGTGAAGTCTATTGATAAGACATTTTTATCTGACCCCCACATTATGTTAATATGAGATAAGGTTTGTCTTCACTAAGAAGACCTTCTTGATTTAGTCTTGAAGAAAAAGAACCAAGGGAAACCGTTGGAAGGCCTGACCCAACTTCCAACCCCATCGGGACTATCTTTGGAACCTGGCTTGGAAGTGTTACGTTTCAGGTCATAATTCTTCTGATGATTAGCCAGATAACTTTTGCCAGGTTGTTTTATGGTGTTTTTTTATTGAATGCTAAGAAGGTTGGTAGAGGGGTAGGAGGTTTAACTTATAGGATGGAACTTTAAGTGGCTCTTAGTAGCCGGTGGGTTGGCGTCCACGGCATCTGGCTGAATTTCCCACTTGGTCTGCTGGGACTTATTGCTAAGGATAGAGAGAAGCCTTTATAGAATGAACATGGCAGTGGTATGGAAGGATATGAAGTTCACAAGGGACTTTTAAAAGTTTCTAAAAATGCCTCGGCAGAGCATTGCACGCAATGTAGATGGTTGTATTATGGCACCTTGTCTCATTAGAAAGCCGTTAATGAAGTTTGTCATGCAGCTCTTAGGCGAATAAAACACAGCAAATATGTTCTGAAGTATGTCATAATTCATGGATGATATTAATGTTACAACGCCTTTTTGGCCTCTTGTCTGAAAAAATAAAGAGACCATTCAAAATATTCATTTAATCAGCATTTCTAGATGTATTGTGACCATTCCAGTCTAGTGCCTGTTGAATTTGAACAAAATCAAACCTCAGGAGTGACATAAAGTCATGCAACAGCAATGTGAAAGACTGACAGCATGACAAGACACATTCAAATTGTGATAAAAATCAATGTTATTACACAAAACATTTTTTTGAACTTTTCCTAAATACATGTACTAATATTACTGTTTTAATGCTTAAAAGTAAATATGACGTGATTTCCTTTTATTATTTGAGGTCAGAAAATATCTTCATCTTTTCTGTTATTTTGGCCCGTTTCTCCATTTTTCATTGTTTGTCCATAAACACCAATAAATAGTAAATTCAGAAAAACTGAAAATAATTTTGAAATGGTCTTTGTATATTGTAGGGCTGTCAATCTTAACGTTATCACCCATATAAGCACAAGTTAAAACTGTTGCTTTGCCGTGTCCAGTATAGACCGCACAACGCAATTTGACAACAGGAAGTTATAATACATTTATATAGACACGAGTAGCTGTGCTGATATCATTATTACTGTTTTTCATTCATAATATTATGCCTTTAAAAATTTAAAAACATATTTTGTCTATGTTGTTTATACATTCATTTGGAGATCGCAAGTAATTATAGTACAGTAATTATAAATTAAATCATGTAATAAGTATATTAAATGATGTATATTATATAATATTTTTCTTTCAACAAAACAGCCCCATTAGTGTCCTTTAAGCTGTTGGTTTACGGTGAGTTTATTAATAGCAGGTCATTTATTATTCTTTTAGTTTTGTGGTTTTGGGTCAAAGTTGGACTATGGTTTCTTGTTTCAGTTGGAAATGTGTCAGCAACGGGAAGATAATTGCTTCGTCAAACCATTTCATGTCATCTAAACGCAACTCGACCTTTCATTTCACCATATTAATATAGGGGATGTGACATTGTGTCTCCTAACAGCAACCTATGGTATAATTACCTCTTCATAATAGAGAGGTGCTATTAAATAGAAGGAGATAAAGGTAATTTTCATCTTGAATATGCTCTTATACGCCCCAATATAAGAAGAGCACTGTAAAATTGTATTTAATTAGCGTTTTTGCTCAACGTCTGACTTCTTTGTTACTCCTTTTAGAGCCTTTAATCACCCCTTAGACACTGCCAGCGTAGATCTTCCTCCGTTTTTCTGAATATGAGGTGTAATTGGAAAAGGAGAGGCTTTAGCTGGCCGATTACAATGCTGAGTTTTTCAAAAAACACGAACGAGGTGCAAGATAGGGCAGGCAGATTAAACGCTGGAAATTTGATATTTTTGCCCTTGAAAGGTTTGTGGCACAAGAAGCTAATGTGAGATGTTGAAGTTGCATCTTTGATAAATGTGTGCAGGGTAAGAAGGCCAAATGTTCTTGGGTTTCGTTTGGAAAGCGTTGTGAGGTCTCCTTGTCTCCCGACTGCAGGTTTTTCCATGTCGCAGAAAGGCTGGGGGGGCGAGTGGGGTGTGATGTTGTTACCCGAGGGTTGTGCAGACTGCAATAAACTTCTTTCTGGTGTAAGCAGCTGCCCATTTTAACCCAGCAGGGGTCTTCAGTGTGCAGGGTTAAAGGTGAAGCATGGCTGTGTGCCGCGTTTACGACCTGCTGATGTTCAGAGTAAAGGAATACTAACATTCACACATCGTATGCAAACTCGTAAGCAGTCGTAAAGGAATACTAAAATGTTTTTATATATATTGTATGAAGTGTTTCTAGTCAACATCGAGATGGATGTTTATTTAGCCACGGCCAAATAATTAATTGAGTCTCCCCAGTTTATTTAATTGTTTTTATAAAAATGTCTAACGTTAGATAAACAGGCTTTGTAAAACAATGTGATTTATACTTTTAAATAATTTTTTTGCAAACCTTAAAGTGACGAACATTTTCAAAGATGAATATTCTGTCATCTGTCATTTTACTCTTGTCATTTCGAACCTGTATGACTCTTTCCTTCGCAGATCTCAAAAGAAGATATTTTGAAGAAAGTTTGTAACTGAACAGCACCGGCCCCCATTCTCTTCTATTATATAGACACAAAACCAATGCAAGCGAATGGGGGACAGTTAGCAACATTCTTTCAAATATCTTCTTGTGTTTTGCAAAAAACGTCATAACAGGTTTCAAAATGACATGGTTGTGAGTGAACGATGACAGAATTTTCATTTTTGGTTGAATTATCACTTTAAATGCTGATCATATGTGACCCCGGACAACAAAACCTGTCTCAAGTAGCACAGGAACATTTTTTGTCATCGCCAAAAATACCAAAAGTTTTTTCTTTTATGCTAAAAATCATTAGGATATTAATTAAGCATCATGTTCTATCAAGATATTTTGTACATTTTCTACTGTAAATTTATAAAAAATTGGGTGGCCTGCTACAGCGCCTCAGATTAACAACTTCAAAGGCAATTTTCTAAAAAATTTTTTTTTTTGTGCACCCTCAGATTCCAGCTTTGTAAAAGCTGTTGTTCAGCCAGATAGTGTCCTATCCTAACAAACCATATATCAATGGAAAGCATATTTCTTCAGCATTCAGATGATGTAAAAATCTCAATTTCGAAAAATTGACCATTCAGACTGGTTTTGTCGTCTAGCAGTCACATATATGTTCATCAGATTGTGGTCTTGCTAAGACTTGTCTTTATTTTGATTACCACTAAACTGGTTTGATGGAAAATAAAACACAGTATGTGTTTTTCATCTGCATTTGAAGAGTTCTTTTCCAAAACGCATTAAGTGTCATATTTAATGAGTTTGTCATGCCATTTTGCTGTGTACTAAACCTATTCACTGCTCCATCAATGTTTCATGCCAAATCGCTATATTTCCTTGTTTAAAATGTTCTGCAAGATTCAGTTTCTTTCCAAAACGCTATAAATCCCGAACCTGTTTTTAGCCTACGTGCGATATGTCCTCTCGACCAATCAGTATTCAGTGGTATTTGTATGTATTTCTAAATTATTTGTTGTATGTGGTGGAAAATATTGAAACATGAAATTGAAAGTATTTATTTTATTTTACTATTTAGTTTGTTACTATTTATTTTATTTTGCTGTTATTTATTTCATGCATTTGCTTTATATTAATTTATAGTATGAGTCCCTGATGTCATATGTTTCATGTTCTCTTGTTTGTTTGTTTTTAAAAAGAAGTAGGCTACACAAAATTGTTTTTGAAAAAAAGGATGGATTTGTAGCGTTTTGAAAAAAATCAAATTTGAATTTAAAATCGACAATATTATTGTTTAATTTACAATCGTTGTTTAACATGTTCAGACTGAGCCAACAGACCATTTTAACAGGATAAACTGAATATTAACAAAATGTATGGGTCTAGGAAAAAAAATGTCATTTTCATGAAAACTATTAAAATGGATTTATAGCGTTTTGGAAAAGAGCTCTTCATTTATTTACAATATATATCTTAAGCTCTCTATTTAATATAGATTTATTGTTTGTTTTATTAATGCAGCGGCATACTGAAATGTACACTCACACTTGGCTTGGAGCAGAGGTTTATCTTTTTTCCATCTGTCTGCCACAGCTCGGTGACTCTTAATTTATCATTCTACTCAGAAGTGAATGGCTGGGATCCTTGGATCTCCGTGCCGCGAACGGAATATCAACTCTTTATGTTACGATTTGTAGTGCAGTTTTTTCAAGTCTGTTGCATGTCTATTTTAAGAAACCGTATGGAGTTACAGACATGTAATAGACTTCTACCTTTGATCCCACGTAGTGCTGGTATTTTACTGAGTTGATTAATGTGATCGATGAGAGCATTGATTTTTCTTTAATCTTCTGTAGAGGATTTACTATCTTCCTGTGTGTGTGTGTGTGTGTCTGTCTATCTGCCAATCTGCCTGTCTAAGCTTGTGAAGTTCATCATGCCCTTTACATCGCAGTACAAATGAACTGATAATCCCCATCGAACAACATTCAAGTTTGTCTGCATGACAGAGAAGTCAACCAGAGCCACCCTTGAGCCCCTGCTGAGACTCAAATGTGCATCGGCTTTCCAATAGGCCTATGAAGTTACCCACTCGACTGCCAAAACAATGTCAAATGACTGTAAAAAGCTTGATAATCATGTTAAAAGGCCAATTGGGGATGTCGTCTGGTGTCTTGTGATCAAAGATCCATAGTGTAGCCTACAGAGTGGGCCCAGGGCAAAAGGGACCACCCACTGATGCGATGTTGTGCAAGGTATAGCTGTGCATCGAATTAGGAACGGTGAAAGATCGAGATTCTCTTTGGTGTGCCGCATCTCATGTCGTGTTTGTTTCTCGTCTTAAGCCTTTTAGTCTTTAGCCCGGTCAGACATGAAGGTCATAATGTTTTTAAATAGAGCTCTTACTCAAGGGAAACGTCGAGTAATGTCTGGGCGGGGAGTGGGGGGCGAGATATGGGTTGAGAAGATCCTGCATCATCTTTTAATTTGTTCAAGGCCTCTTATGCTTTATGTTTAAGAAGTCTGTGCCAATGGACAAAGTGACAGAGGAAAGTTGTCAAAGTTTTCTTGTCAAAATACAAACAGTGTCTAGGTTAATTAACATGTTCAACGGTATGTGGTGCTGTTGTCGTCATCCAGTTATATGGCAAATATTTGTGGAACTGTCATCATGACTTAATACAGTTAACTTTGTTTTGAGCTCACTCATATTTGCTATTCTGCCCTCTGGTGTTTCCATATGGTATTTAATTCACATTTCATATTTGTATACTGCTTTTCACAATATATAAATATTGTTTTCTAAGTTACATATTGCAAAGATAATATCAATTATGAAGCAACATCAAGTATTCAACAGAAACTATAATGTGAACATAACAATTACAATAAAGAAACTTTAGATTTATAACAATATAGCTACATATTTGATGATCTCTTTTTCTTTTAAATGACATAAACATCAACATGTATAGAAATTGATATGAAAGGGATTTGCATGGCTACTCCATGGTCAAAGGGATAGTTCAGCCAAACATTTTTATTTTATGATGCTATCCCTTTAAATTTGTGAATTCTGAAGTGATTTGTAATAGACGTGCTGCCCTTTCCTTCATTTGCTCATCAGAACTGTATTCGTTTGATTAATAATATTAATATTACTTTAACCTATTTACTGGTACTATCCAAGTGTCTTTCAGCTCCTTAAAGACCATTGTTGATGATCTCTCTGAACTGAAGAGGCATACTTGTCATAACCCATTACCTCTCATGGGCTTCTCTATCATGGCCTAAAATTAAACCCCGATCACGCCTGCAATTAGCAGGAGCCTTTAATTCTTATTTTAGCCGGGAACAAGTGGAACATTTGGAAACGCAAAGCACTGAAACATGAACTGGCGAAATACGTATCAAGTCGGATAATGACCCGCCAGGTCACTCGGAACAGGGCGAAGGTGAAGACAGATGCCGTGGAAGGCCAGGAGCTGTTGTTAGCACGCCCTGCGTCAGCTCATCTCTGACCTGGGAACGAGTCAAGGTCCCTTCTTGGTATTAGCGGCTTGAACCTGACACCCAACAAGTGTTCAGGGATCAGTCATTTTACTTTCAGGTTGCAGTTTGTCCAGGGTAGCACCCTGCTGTTTGTGTTTAAAATACTTCAAATAATCGGCATAGACACTCACCTTAAATAAACTGCAAATTGTGTTCCTCAATGTTTTGGATGAAGTTTTTCAAAGTTGCGTCTTACTCATTTTTGTTCGAGCTAATTTATCTTGGCGTCAGTGTTTCAGATCAGCATAAATCATAATGTCAGTGCAGATTTTGTCGGATGTTAGCAAGCGGTATACGCTTCGAAAACCAGTAATGAAAACACTACATATGGCTCACGTTCCATCTGCAAAGATTAATCAGCTTTTCCACACTCCGACAGATGTCTTTTTGGCTTTTTAAACATAAACAAACCACGGAGTCTATTGACGAAGGACTTCGCCAGCGAATCGGCTAATGATGCACATAAGTCTTCATCATCTGCTGACAATAAACACTAGCTCTGATTGGACCGTAAATGCGAAACGGTTTGATGGCAAAACGCAAATGCTACGGCGTGACAGGTGCTGTGTCCTTGGTTTCGCTGTTAAACAAACGTTCTGTTAAACTCTTACGAGGCACCGACGCTATGCAGTCCAGCTCAGGATAAGTCGTGGATCGGCGGTCCTGTCTTTGTAGAATGTTTATCCTCACTTTGATTTCTCTAGACACGTCTTGATCTCATCAGTTACGTGTCATCAGCCGGGACTCATGCCCTCTACTGGTGTTCCGTGTCCTAAAACAGAGGTAAAACTATCCCCTTGTATGCGGTAGGAGACAATATGCTCGATTTGGCATGATGGGACATTTTAGCCGTACTCAACATTAAACGACAGGATTGAATGCTTGACCTGATTGAGATAGTAATAGGGTTTGAGGGACGATGACGTGCAAGAGCACCACCACAAAGAACAACCGGATAGCTGGTTCATTCCCACAGCCTACCTTAAAGGGTTTGAGTGCTAAGTGTGTGTGCGTTGGCAACGATTTCACACTCTGTCCTTTTACACACGGTCACCTGTGGCCGTACCAAAAATCTGTCAATCATGAGCTTTGGGAAATATACAGTTAGTGGAGCTGTGAGAATGGCTTGGCTCGCTTTTGAACACATCAGCATTTTGTTCTTACCTTGTCACGCATCGAATATGCCAATTCATGCTGAAGCGTAACCTTCAGTGGAAAGTGGAAAAGTAATTATAAGGAATTAATGATTCACAAACGTTTCATTTCTGCAGTAAGCACTGGCGTTATAAAAGAACAACACAACAGAACAAAAGAACAAATCTTAAAAGATTCAAAATACAATTATAATGAAGTTAATCGGATTTATTCAATGTCAATAAATGATGTAAGTTTGTAGGTCATTTGAATTGGAGTTGAAAGGCCACTACCAGTCATAAAACTGTTTCCACGATTTCCAAGAATAAGCTTGTTTATAAAGAGTCTGGTTTCAGAATGAGATAACGCAATTTCTTTTAATTGTTTATTGTGCATTTCAATTAATATCAATCAAACTGCAGTCGGTATGTTTGGATTTATGCCATAACAACTCAAAAAATACAGCTAACACACACAATAAAAACAGGATAACAAAATAAAAAACATGATTTTTGATATCTTTTAAAGAGAGTTGCCTCCTTTTGAAAACAAACTCTTCACATAGTCGGGGTTCTCAACCTTTTTGACTCCAAGGCCCTGCATTGAATATACAAAGGCCCCCCACTCACAAAAATCTGATATAATATTTTTGAGCTTAACATCAACTGAGAACATAAAAAACAATTATTTATTACAATAATGGACAAATAATTAGAAATATCTTGCTCGTTTTGTCTAATTTCACATTATTAGTCATTCTGAGGACCCCCTGGAGGTGTTGAGAGCTACTGGTGTACATAGTTTGAGCTGTCAAGTACGTTTTAATGGGACATTTCAGCCACGTTTGTCTTCAATGTAAAGATACGTGCATCATGTATCCGATAGGTGCATCATGTTTCAAACACAGATAGTGATCACAGATAGTGATATAGAGAAAAAGTTATTTTTTTCTATACACTATGTAGGAATGTACTAAAAATCAAAAGGACATTATTTTGTATTGCTTGTCATTTTTTGTAGCCCTCAGGAATTTGCTAAATAAGATGCATATTTTCTTGTTAAAATATAATAAAACTACAGTTAGTTCGTTGATGTTCAGTGGATTAGTTTTTCGTCCACACTTGTTTTTTGTCTACTTAATCAGATTTTTGTCTACATGTAATGAATGTCAAACAGCTCGTGCATTAAATGTGCATGAGTGTGTTGGTATGGGTGAGCGTGTCAATGTATTCGTTCCATGTTTAGAAATGCTTAATCATCTGTTGATGACACTAGTGGCACAGTGTGTGGAAAATTATAGCTGTAAACATTGAACACAACAACTGTGTACTTTATTAATATCTAAGCTTATCTTGGGAATAAAGGAGAAACACATTTCCCTGGTTTCACAGACAATGTTTAGAACTTGTTTTGTCTTAAGATGCACACCAGTAATGTTTTTATCAAAGGCATTTTAATTCAAGCGACTTAAATATCTTAATTTAACTGGGGCCGGTTGCATAAACTGCTTAGACTAGTCTTAGTAATAAAGAGTCATTTTTTTCTTCAAGACTGGTCATAACTTTCCTTAAATAAGTTACATAAAAAGGTTGATTGGACTAATTTAAATATGAAATGTAAGACTAATTAGTCCTAACTAATTGCTAGTCTATGAGATGAGTCATTACGACTCCTTTGTTAATTTAGCGGCTAAATTGATTCAACTTGGCCCTGGCTTAGCTAAACCTTGTCCAAATGACTTAAACCACTTTTCAATGCTTAGATGCTCACTGGGTTTCTCAGTTGTTTCATTTAAGCATTTACAGTGTTTCTCCTAGAATTATATACTGTGTGTGAATAGATTTTTTGGCATTAAGCACACTTTGAGACGTGGTTAAGATGTTTTTTCGGAGGAGATCTCAGGAGTCATTTGCTCTCCAGTTTCACCTGTGCCATGTCATTCAAAACCTGCGTGCTGTTTTTCGTAATGCAACTCTTTCCAAATAACATAACAGTAACAAACTCCTGTCAGAAAGACTGTAAAGTTCCTTATTGAAAAATATACAAAAGCATCATATAAATGGCAAGGATTGTGTTTAAAAAACGTATTTAAAAAATGTGCAAACTTAAAGCGACATGAGGACCGATAAACAATAGTATATTTTTCTTTAATGTCATGCCAGGCCGCATTCAAGCGCATGCGCTGTATTCCTTATCACACACATACACGCTCAACTAGAAGATTCCTCAGCTCTTGAAAAACCCTCCAGCCCATGTCCTCTGTCCTGTGAAATACTCGGCTTGGTTTAATCCGTGTGTCTAGTCAGACCCTTTTAATAGGAGCCTCATCTCAATGTCCGGGCACAACTGGAAGGGCTTGTGGGTTTATCGAAAGAGATAGGGTTTCAGGCGGCAGGCTAAACCCCTCGCGGCTTTAACTGCACCCGTCTGTCTTGTTAAAGTGGCTCAGAGTGGGAACGTGTTCCCCGTGTGTCACTCAGTCTGACGTCTCTCTCCTTTTTCTTCCTCGTCTCCCTTCTGTGTCTCCTTTCACTCCCTGTCCATTCTCCAGCACGGACACGGCCCACCATGGCAGCTCCGAGCGGCTCCGGCGGAGTCGAGGTTCTCCTCAACACGCTGCAGGTAAGCAAGCATTGTCCCCTTGTGCGTGTTTGCATGCGCAGGGATATATCGGGGTCTGCTCTCATTCTTTGACATTCCATGGATTGGAACGGCCCACTAATGCTGGAGGACCACTGGCAGAAGCTGTCGGGGATATGAAGAGCGCTTTCCATGTGTTAAGAGAGAATTTCAAATGACAGTCGGTAGTTTTGAAGCTCCATGGAAGGTTTCAGAGGTGTAACATAAAGGTTTGCGGTTTTTGCAAAGTAACACAGATTATATGGTGTGTTATTTGTTGTTTTGTTTTTATAACAATTATTGTAAGTGGGAGTTCACGAAATTGAGAGTATAATACATTTAGGTGAAATCTTTGTGTTTTATGTTTTAAACATAACATGAAAATATCTTTTTAATGCTTAAATGCTTTCTTCAATTATGGCTAGTTACAGGCTAAACCAGCTGAAGCGAGATTTGACTGCCGTTATTCTAAGATTCATGTGTGGCACCGATAAGGCCTGTGTGCATCGATATGCCAATTGTTTGTTTAATCGAAATTGTAAACTTTCTTTTTACACTTTGTTCCAGATTTACAAAGTTTGGAGGAGGTCACATACGAATCTCAAGTTTTACATTTAAATATGATATCTAGGCTCTTACATAACGTCACAGTGACTGATTTCATATCACTGATTTGTATTGGTTACTGTCAACAAACCGCTGAGGCCTTCTGTTCAAGAGAGGGTGAAGTGGCCAATTTCCGATAACTTTCCAACTCCTGCATGGAAAGCAGCTTGGGGGAAATTATTTAGTGTAAGCGTCAAAGCGATTAATTGAGAGTGAAAGCCAAAAGATGAGATTTAGTCCCTCCGTGCCGATAAGTGTTGTGGCAAGCAGACTGGTAAAGAGCAGAACCAAACTCAAATTGGATGGACACCAGGATAACTATGAGCTCAGTCTGAGATTAAAGAAAACGTTGTGTTTATAGAATCTAATAAGGGGGAAAATTTAGAGCGGATCAAAAGAACAAGAGATTTTTGTTTTCCAGTTATATATTGTCATTTTTTTTCGTTTTGATTCCCAGTTTTCACTTGAACTGTATTTGATCTTGTTTTCACTTTATTTGGAGGCCAATCTGCATTGCAAGTCAGTGTAAATACTACACTTTAAAAATAATTTGTAGTTTTAACATAAAAAAATGAAGTTACCACGCTACCTTAAATTTACTTGTTATTTCAACTTAAAAATATTAGTTCACATAACAATTTGTGTCAAATTCACGTAATAACTATTACTTTGTGTTGAATTAACAAAACATTTTAACACTGCTGGGTAACTTTTTTGTTGAAGCAACAAATACATTTTTACAGTGTATGAAGAAGCTAGTCTGCTGTCAATAATTTATATTGTTTGAAAAATGTGAATTTTAGCCTCTAATCCATCATTTTTTTTTACTTGAATGCACTGTATATAGGTTTGGATAAATGTTCTGCTTAATTCTTAAACATAAACGTAAAGTAAGCCAATGTGTGCTGAACATATTTTTAAATGACATTTAAACATTTAAAATCAGTTAAATGCAGCTCCATGAAGTGTTTATAAGAACACAAACCAACAAGCGCAGCTAATATTGCCCTCACGATATCCACAGCCAGTGTGTCGCCATCCTCCAAGTCACCGTGACTTTCATCAAACACGGCAATAACTCCCTAAATTCACCATCCTTGACATGGAGCTTTGACGCCTAAAATGGGATTCTCACTAATTTAAATTGAAGCAGGAAGTTGTTGTTTCTGAGTTATAACTCATTTACATATTTTTTCTCTTATATTATTGATTTCATAATCTTAAGGGAAGTTTAATTTGGCCTCAAAGGAACGTCTGTCTGCATAAGCAGGAGGTTCAGCCGGAGCTCAGAGCGTTTCTGCCACCCTCTTAAAAATAAATGATGCACGCTGAAGGGTAGTCGATGTTCCTCATTAGAGAATTAAAGAACAACAGGGAAACGTGTTTTATGGCTTTTAAGCACATCCTGAGTATATTAACACGTGTCTTTCTGCAGCAAATCTCACCCGTAATTTTTGACTTGACAGATGTAATGTCATTTTATGAACCCGGCTTGATGCAGGTTATGCTGGACTAAAATAGACACTGTTAATCGTAATTCAAAGTATTGCCGGAGTAGTCTGTTAAAAGATTGTTGCGCAAATAATGCAGTAATGGCGTGCCAGATGCTCTGTGTGTTAGTCCCAGTCATTAATATGGAGTAATTAACATGGTTGTCTGGAATTATCACAGAAGGTGATGACAAGGCCATCGGTTTCCAGGAAAGATTGCACGTCGTATTCTGTCGGTGTGAAAGTTTGTTCTCTGAAAATTTTTGTTTTGCAGTTCAAGCAATTTATAATTTAAGATGTGAAATGAATGATGTTTTGGAGCTTTAGATGAAAAATTATATTTAAAGCAATCTTTGGAATAAAAAATTACATAATCGTCTAATCTACTGTAGTTTGTATGTTATTTTTTATTTCTGACGTTGTTGACTTTGTGTTAAAAGCACATACGTTTTCGCATTAAAATATCCCAAAACCCCAAACACAGTGTTATAAATTATGTTCACTTGCATACAATTATTCTAATTGTTTCAACAATTTTTGAATCCAGAGAAATTGGCAGATTTAATAAGTGTTATGCCTGTCGATGACGTCATATCAGTTTCCACTTGCGAGTTTCTTCGGATTGATTTCCAGTCATTGAGCAAGTCTGTGTTCAATCTGTCTCCTTACCTTACCTCGATTCACAACGATAAGCTTATAATAATGATTAAAGTGTTGAGCTGGGTTTTATTTAGCAAGAAATTGCAGTTGGATGTCATTTGACAACCAATTAGCCTGAGATGGGTCTTACAGATTGATGAGAACACATTTTAAAGTATATATGCCTGGTTTTACAGACAATGCTTATGGCTAGTCCCAGACTAAAATGAATTATTGAGCTGAAAATGACTTCTTCAAATATTTCCTTGCCACAAAAGCACAGTTAGTCCTAGATTACTTTACCATGAATCATTTTTTCAATTCAGTGAGCCAAAATAAACAACACAAATAGGACACTCACGTCCTGCTGATATTTCTAGAGTGTTGCTATTATTACAGACCAAAACAATACGCCTACACCCCCACACAAAGTGCCGCTGTTTACTTTTTTAGTATAACCTCTATGTTGACACAGGTCTTTGTTGTCATTGCACTAATGTGGGTGAGTGACAGCTTCCTGGCAGGGGACATTTTCTTTGTGGTGCAGTTGGCTGTGGAGAGATCTATTAGGCTTCTATGACTACTGTCAAGAAAACACATCCAGCGCAGATGCAGTGAGGACAGTGTTGTTCTTCCTCTCTCTCTCTCTCTCTCTCTCTCTCTCTCCCTATCACTTTCTCTCTCAGTTCTGACCTATAATGAGAGCCGAAGCCTGAATCCCCAGCTGTGGAGTCTCTTCTTTGGAGATAACGGACTCCCTGCTGCTTACCCGTCAACTGTTGCAGCTTTTAACCACAAGACTCCTACCCTGACAGGGACTTGGGCACAATGGGGGATGGCTCCGGTGTGCCAGCCAGGACGCACTCGACACCTAGTTTATCACATGGGGCTTAAAAACATTGATGTCATCCATAAATGTGTTATTGGAGTGGCTAAAATTGTTTCCTGGTCTTTATGGCAAATCTCGCTTCAGATCTGTTGGTGGTCTCCATGAAGCTGCTAAGCCGTGCTTTAGACTTCAATGTTGGTGACATTGTTGCTCTTTCTGTGCTCTTTGCAGACCGCCGGAGACAATGAAAGCATGCTAAAGGTCCTCAATGTCCTGGATGAACTTTTGTCAGCAGGTGAGATCTCGTCCTGCCCTGTTGCTAGGTCTGGGGCAGACAATCTTGTTGATTGACATTTCACCAATCATTTTTTGTTTAAGAGTGTTTTAAATCATCCACTGTGCTTTATACAGTTGTGTGTGACCAACCCACATACAGAAGAAAATCCACAGAGCTTCAGATAAACATAGTCTTGGTCTACAAGTTGACCACATTAAAGTGACAGTTCACCAAAAATGAAAATTTTGTCATCATTTACTCACCCTCAAATTGTTGTTCAGAACAGATTTCTTTTGCAGAACACAAAAGAAGATATTTTGAGAAATGTTTTGTGTTCATGTTATGAAAGTCAATGGGAGCCAGTGTTGTTTGGTTAGCAACATTTTTCAAAGTTTCTTCTTTTGCGTTCTGCAGTAGAAAAAAGTCTAACAGGTTTGGAATGAGAGTGAGAAATGATGAAAGTAGAGCTGCCAGATTAATTGCGATTTTCACTAAATACAGCGTAAAATGACCCACCCAGTGCGGTAGGATATCGCAACGATATGCGCAGCTTGTCCGTTAAGCATGGCTCTTTGATCAGTAGGAAATGCTGTTCCGTCTGAAATCACTGCGAGTTTGCCTACATGTGGTGTTGTATGCCTGAGGCACTTATGTGGTGTTTCTGCGCGAGAGCGCCCTCTGGCTTTCCGTGCCTCACTGAAGAACTGTGCAAAAAATCATAGTTAATTGCCTAATCGGGTGCGGTATATTAATGTTTTATCGTGTATCCATAGATGAAAGAATTTAGATTTTTGGGTGAACTGTCCCTTTAAGACCACACCAAGAAATATCGATTGTTTTATAAATCCGAAAGACCTTCGAAATCGTTTAACCAATCTCAATAAAATGGCGAGGAAAAGATGAAGAAACAATCTGATTCTTTGAGCCACTTGTTTTCATATCTTAAATTTCTTCATTATTCAACAACAACTCTATCGAACAACATCCTTGTAGAGGTGGAGCAGTATTATACTAATCCCATAATCCGCAATTAATTCACAGCAAAGTTATTAGCCAAATTTATTCTTCAGCCTCCAGCACCAAGTCCTAATCACTCAAATTTTGTAAGTTCCAAAAGAATGGCGAAAATAAACTCTGATGTCATTTCGCGACATTACGCCTGTGGCTCCACAAGTTTCCTCTATCAGCCTAAATTTGACATTTTGTGAAATGATTGCTGTGGTTTTCTTCAGGCACCGACAGACGGATTCATTATATGATATCGAAAGGAGGCAGCGAGGCTCTTTTGACGGCTCTGGTGAACTCCGCCCGTTGCCACACGCCCAGCTACACCATCCTGCTACCTCTGCTGCACCTGCTGGCCAAGGTGGGCCACAGAGGTGAGTGATGAAAGTGGGGAGGCGGGGCTAGGAAAGAATGGGCGGGGCAAAGAGTTGACGGACTCATGTAGTTCTTGTATACGATTCTTTTCTTCTGTGGAACACAAAATATATTTTGAGTAATGTCTCAGTGGTTTTGCGTTCATACAGTGGAAATAAATGGGGGCCAATGTTGTTTGGTTACCAAAATTCTTCAAAACATTTTCTGTCGTGTTCTGCAGAAGAAAGGCAGACAGGTTTGGACTGTTCCCACTGTAGGAGCAAGTCATATTTGTCATTATGATGTATAATTGAATCGTCCTGGAGCAAAAGATGACCTCTTTGTGAATTTATTGCTGAAGCCCTATAAATAGCGTTCTTAAAAATAGACTTCCTTCGTTTGAGGAATGTACATAAATCATCCCATCTTGCAAGTGTAGACAGTACGGGTTAGGTCATGGTCAGGTCAGGTAAAAGTCCTCAAGGCTGTGGGGTCAGAGGTCACGGGCTAGTTTGCTTCAAGCATGCAATGTTTAGACGTTGTGTAACCTAAGAAGCGAGAGTTTGGTGGATCTCCATGTCTCTCAACGTTCCACTATTGCTCTTTGAAGTCTTTCCCAGTGAACCCCGGGAACAGGGTGAGATAAAACAGCAGGACCGTTTCCCCGTCTTCATGTTTCCTTTCGACATTTCGACAATACGCATCTAAAAACAAACTCCATCTGCTGTTAGCGTAAACTCATTCCCATGCAGGCGTTTTACGCACAAGCTGTTTTCGTAAGAGCTTGTATTCATGGTGGGCCTGTGGGATGCCAGGTCATGTAGTAGATTTAAACGATTTCTGCAGCGGGATGTGGATTTTTCACCCCGCACAGATTTCTCAATGAACCATTTGCATTTGCAAAGGAGAGATTACCGTCTCTTTCACGTGGCGAAATGATCCACGCTTCATCAAGGTCCATAAAGGGTTGACGTGCTGTGTGGAGATATTGTGACTTTCTAAAGCGCTTTGAAATAGCTTTTGCTGTGAATAAATGGCCCTTATTTGTTATTGAGTGAGTGAAACATGCTTAACAGCACAATTTCTATTTTATATTTAAAATGTAATCAAAAAATATTTTTGATTTGAAAATGTTGAGTGGGTGTTATCATCTAGAATTGTTACTTCTGAACTTTTATTTTTCAATTTATTTTTCAATTTATTTTACATTTTAAATTTGTTTAAGTTGTTGACAGAGCCTAGAAGGAACTATAGTGAGTACTAGTATAGTTCTAGCTACGTCTAAGTTCATTATATTACGTATACCTAAGCAAATTTTAAGTATATTTTTAAGTGTACTGCTGCAGTAAGTACTAGTTACTTTTAAGGATACTATTTTAATACTACTTGGAACTAAATCGGCCGACTTTTTAGTTTATAAAAGTGTACTTTAAAGTATACTTTAAGTGTAACAGAAGCAAAGTAGTAATAGTTTAATGGTAGTTTACACCTGTTGTTCTGAGAAGTACATTCAAAATAAGAAAGTATATTTATACTTATCAGTCTTCTCATAAATAAAAAACTATACTAATAGCAACCTTAATTTTTCAAGAACCTGTTTTTTAACATCCACAGATTCTTTTTGTTTCACAAAAAAAATTCACTATAAAAAGGGAAAGTACATTTTTATTTGATGTTTACCACACAGCTCATCTTTATTCATTGCTCCAAATCTTGTGTTCACATTAAGTCTGAATCTGATTTAAGATTTGCATTCGGCTCTGATCTTCTCCTGTGATATCCCAATTTTCCTATTAGACGTCTTAGTGAATTTGATTTTGATCTCCAAACCAAAGTCGAAGATTTTATCACAGCTGCCAACTGTTCAAAACATTTCTCAAACCGGGATCCCTGTAGCGGGCCAAGCACCGCAACAACACGATGTAATGAACAAACCCACATTTTCTGAACGTCAAAGAGGAATATGATTTTCTTTCCCCAGATCGTCAGATTGGTGTGAAGGCGGAGAAGACAGATGCAGTGCTACTGGTCCTTGATTTGCTAAGGCAGAATGTAACAAACCCCAGGAGAGCCGCAGCCTGTCTTTGGGTTATCCAAGTCTTCTGTTCTTCTGGTGAGTTTGCTCCTGACCTGAGAACAGGTATTCAAATCTAACTCAAAGACCAACATCTTACTTTTTTTCCCCTGGGTGATTCAGGTGGCGGTTGGTCTGCACCTTTTGATGTACCATTGCTGTGCGATTACGCTCCCGTTTGTTTACGTGGAAAACGAGATAACGCCAATCTGTAAAATGCAAATCCACCTTTGTTCGGTTTGATTTCAAATGCATACGCCTTCCAACAAACGTGGAGTTGAGATGATAGTGTGGGGTTTATCAGCTATATGACAGGCGTCCTGTGAGCGACACCTGCTCTGGAAGTTATGTTTTCCCACTGTGAGCGTGAGAAATGCACTTTTGACTTATTCGCCTGACAAGAAGTCTCCTTTCAAGCTTTATTTTAAAGGCTAAAATATATCTATTTGTGAAACGGCAGACATGCGTCCTCCCTAGGATGCCAAAGACAATCCACCGTAGCGACACCGCCAGTGTTTACGTTGCTAGCTAGTCTTGTAGCAAGCACCACAGTATATATTAATAGAGGAAACATCATCTGGGCGCATATGTTTACATGAGTGAAGTTTGGTTTCTTAAAATTTCCCCTCGTGTCTATCCCGAGCACACGTCCCCAGATGGGGATCCGGTATACAACACCATGAAATGTAATATTTTTAGAGCTATCAGGTTCAGCAGTGTTGCAAAGAGGTTTTGTTGTATTAATTGCTTGTCTGGTGTTTCAGTGACCACGGCGGTCTTGATGGGAAGGAACCGAGGGCTGTACGTGGTCTTCAAGCTTATTTCTTCGCACACAACCAAGCACTTGCGTACTGTTAAGTGAGTATCAGATGGCACGTTTCTAGGCAGTAAAAACAGATGCATGCTAAGACGGACAGACACAAATGCTTATAGATTTACTTTCTCTACCAATAGAAAATTTAAACGATTTAAAGAGATAGTTCAACCAAACATGAAGATTGGGTCATCATTTACTCGCGTTCTTGTCACAAAAGAAAGTTGGTAACCGAACTGCGCCAGCACCCATTCACTTCAATTCTATGGACACAAAACCAATGCAAGTCAATGGGTGCCGGTTAACATTCAAATAACATTGAAATATCTTATTTTGTGTTCTGCAGAAGAATGAAATACACGTTTGAATAAAAATAATGACAGAATTTTCTTTTTTGGGGGAACATTTTCTTTAATGGTTATAGTAAGAATTGTATTGGTTTCAATGGCCACTATAATGGTGTGTACTGGTATGTGACGGATTCTATTGGTGGTATACGGGAACCGATAGAACACCATTAAAACCTATTGAAATAATGTCCTAAATATACTACAGAAAGGAATTTTGTACGGTTTTTAATGGAAAAATAGTATTTTAATGGAAAACATTAGAATTTCTGTGATGGGTTTCTATTGTTTTTTCAGTATATCATGGTTTTCTATAAAATACCTTGGAGTGCAATCTAAATATCGTTGTATATACTATTTCCCATTACTAAACTATGTGGCAAATGTTATTTAGTACACTATAAGGTATGCACAGAGTTTTGTAACCCAGTGGATACATTTTTTATTGTTTTGATAATAAAATGGTCATCATTTTTTTCTTTTATGTAAATAATTTTCAATCATGTAATTTTGATTGATTGTCATTTTACCCCTCACCATAAAATTATATGTAAACATGTACATAATTGATAACAGAAGGTCAGTAGACCGGCTTTCACAGAGAGTCCATGTCTCGCCTAATAAAGGCCACAGCATCGCTGTAACATCAAACACCTGGTGTCATTTTGAGCACTTATGCTTCAAGCCTAAGCAGCGTGTTTGTCGAAAATGGCGACATTAAAAAGCCTGATATAATTTTTTTAAAACACGGTTAAAAGTGCCCCCTCGTTGTTTTGCCCCCTGAAGTAATAAATTTTAAGCTAATGAATATCATACAAATATTAAGATAGTTCTTCTATTAAGGATAGTTATGTGTTTCTCCAGGGTGTATATATTCTCTGCCGCAACGATGCCCCACTAATTCCGACGGTCTTGTATAATGAGTGCTTTACATTTTAACACATAGATTAACTTCAGCGCTGTGAAATCTGCATGCACTATACATCTCATTTGTGCAAACATGCCTATGGAATGCTCAGAACATGTTTGTTTACAGGGGTGCGTTGCATACATATGTGCATATACTGTACGCTCGCTGATGATTGCATTACAGCCTGGTTTAAGTCGGGCGTACAGTGCATGATCTTTTTCTGTCCTTTACGATGGTGGTTTGCCAGGTTTTACAACATGACTCCAGTGAGATGCTGGGTAAAAGCCAGGACAGATTCTTTGAATATCAACAGTGTTTTATGTCGAATGCACAGTATATAATATTAGGACCCGAGTCACGATTGACAGTGTTGATTGGGTGATCGATTGCATCGTATTCTGACATCCTCATGGCACAGTCAATTCAAATTGTACCATATGTCACCGGGTGGCTTGATTGCTGGCCATAACAAGCGGCAGCTGAAGCGAATTAAGCTGCGCTTCATTGAAGCACGCGCTCAGGACGAGGGTGTATAAAAGAGTGGTGTTCTGGGCAAGCAAGGGGTGGTGTATCTGGGCTGGTGTGTGTCTTGACGGCGGCGTAACCGGAGAGAGCTGAAGGTTGGATGTCTGATCGGTGTTCTAGTGGGAAGAGATTACACAGCAGAGGGGAAGGTCGCTGATGTGTTCACGTCAAACTTCTGCAGTCGCCATCCTTGGAGTCATTCACCCTACAGCAAGAGGAGAAACAGGTCGACTAATCACTGTGGAGATGAAGTGAGTTTGCAGTGTCTGAGAGAGTGAAATACACACGTGTGAGGATTTCTAAGAGTGATTTATGCACGAGTGTGGTGAGGTCTAACGACTGTGTTTCTCCAGAAACTGAGATGAATGACAATTGACGTCTGCATATGAAGATCCTTTTTAATTGATCTGCCTAAAGCTGTGTTCAGGTTTTCCTTTGTGCCCGGAGTGGCGACGGACTCAAGCTGAGCTTGAACACCGCCATTGCCTGTCCCTCGGGGAAGAGGTGAAGCTGTTGTCCTTCCGCCGACTGGTCTACGAACTCACACACCAGCCGAGCCCGAACACCGTCGTTGTCTGTCCCTCGGGGAAGAGGAGAAGTTGCTATCCTCCCCTGGATTGTTCTGTGAACTTACACACCAGCCGAGCCCGAGCACCGTCGTTGTCTGTCCCTCGGGGAAGAGGAGAAGTTGCTGTTCTCCCCTGGATTGTTCTGTGAACTTACACACCAGCCGAGCCCGAACACCGTCGCTGTCTGTCCCTCGGGGAAGAAGAGAAGTTGCTATCCTCCCCTGGACTGTTCTGTGAACTTACACACCAGCTGAGTCTGAGCATTGTCGGCTGCCTGTCTCACGAACACTTCCGAGGAGACGAAGGAAGCCACTGTCTCACCCACGAACATTTGCATCACTGCTTTTATTGTTTTAAGTTAATAAAATACTTACCCTTTTAAATCCACTTCTTGTTGTCCGCCTCTTGGTGTCCTCGGGTGTCTGCTCCTCCGGAGTGTGGTTATTGGCCCTCGGCCCTAACATCGGTGACATCACTTTTGGCGTAGTCGGCAGGGTTACCACTCGGAGTTGAGCGGCCGGAGGACCCAGGATGGCGGACGAGGACTTGCCAGCCGTCCGGCAGCCGATGGCATCTATGTTCATGGGAGTTCCGTGGGCTCAAAAGTATGGTGGATCTGGCTCTGAGTTGAGTTTTTCGGACTGGAGGGCGCAAGTGGAGTACTTGGCCGGACTGCAAGGGCTCAGTGAAGCCCAGAAGATACAGTTTGTCTTGAATTCACTTGAGGGGGAGGCGAAGAGAGAAGTCCGAGCAGCACCTGAAGCCGTCCGAGCCACCACACGGGCCATATTCGAATTTCTGTCTGGGCAATACGGTGATTCGACTCCGGTGGCAGTGTTACGAACGCAGTTTTTCAATTGTAAGCAGGTACCTGGGCAGACACTGCGAGCATTCGCTCTGCGACTACGGGAACTGTTCTCCAGGCTGAAGAATCGAGAACATCATGGACTGGGAGAGGAAGAGACACTGTTAAGAGACCAGTTCCTGTTGGGGTTACGAGAAGGTCCAATACGACAGAGTCTGAGGTTACAGCTTCGAAGGGACGCCACCCTGACATTCGAAGATGTACGTAAGGAGGCCCTAGCCTTGGAACAAGATCACCATCAGACTGTAGAAACACCGGTGTGTATGGCTGCAAGTGGAATGAGTGCCCCAACACAGCCCGAACCGACCGACTGGAAGCGGACCCTACGTGCGGAGTTAATGAAAGACGTCCGAGAAGAAATGGCCGAACTCTCAAAATCCATTCTTGGAGAACTCCGCCGTGGACGGCCAGAGCCCCTGCCCCTACCTCGAGAACGTTCGTATTCTGACGGAGGGAGAGATCCGGGAAGACGCACCAGCCGTCCGTTCAGTTCCAGGTTCCAGTGGGATGAGCAGGGGCGCCCGATCTGCAACACCTGCGGAGAGCCCGGACACTACAGCCGCCAATGCGGTTCCCGACGTAGCTCGCAAGGGGGTTTTTAGAACGACCGGCCACTGTGGGTCAAGTGGTCGGGACCCCCCGGATAGACCCTTGTGTGGACTCAGCTCCACGAGACGGCCTAGTGGGACGCTGTCCCCTCCTGGAGATTAAGATCAATGGCGTTACTGTTCGGTGCCTGGTAGACACAGGGTCCCAGGTCACTATGTTGTCTGAGAGTTTGTCCAAAGATCTGTTTGATGCTCATCACTTACCCGAAGCTGAAGTCCCTTGGCTCACCCTGCGTGGGGCAAATGGCCTGCGCATCCCCTACATCGGATACCAGGTCACCAACTTCGAAATTCACGGCACCACAATCCCGAAGAAGGGGGTAGTGATCGTGCGAGACTCCTGTCTGGGAGAACATCGAGCCCTGTTAGGGATGAATGTCATCATGGACTGTTGGGAGGAACTGTTCCAGGCTGGACCTCTTCGTTACACCTCCACAGCCGAGAAGAAGGAGTGGGAGCGTGTTGTGACTGACTGTCGGCGGGTGCAGGTGGCGATTTTCCAACGCGACCGGGAGGACGTGGGTCGGGTGGCCTGCCGGTATGCTGTTTCTGTCCCTGCCCGGAGCGAAGCTGTGGTCTGGGTTCGGCTGCCAGGTCGGACCTATGGCCCTGAAGATTGCCTCCTTGTTGAACCCCACTGGGAGTGCCAGACTGTTGAAGTCGCTCGGGGGTTAACAGTAGCCCGTCGGGGCCGAGTCGCAGTTAAAGTAAGAAACCCGAATACTTACCCCGTCCATCTGTACCGTCACCAACGACTGACCCGTATCACGCCTGTAGACCCCCACCAGGTGAGGGAGGAGCAGGAGGTCCGCTTCTGCCAAGTGAGCGCCACAGTGGTCGAGGTTGGCCTGGCGGAGAAGGAGTCTCGTCCTGGTTCCACTGCACAGGGCATGCCGGGCCACCTTCAGAGCGAGTCCCTGGAAGGAGAGGGCCTAACGGAAGAACAAACCCGCAAACTCCAGAGTCTACTGGCCAAGTGGCAACACGTCTTCTCCACCCACGACGAAGACTATGGGTGCACCGACATAGTCAAGCACGCCATTCCTACTGGAGACGCCCCACCCAGTCGAGAACGATACCGCCCAGTCCCTCCGACTTTGTATACGGAAGTACGAGCCCTACTGAAAGGAATGTTGGGACGAGGAGTTATCCGGGAGAGCAGCAGCCCATGGGCCGCCCCAATTGTCCTGGTCCGCAAGAAGACAGGCTCTTGGAGGTTTTGTGTAGACTATCGGAAACTGAACTTGGTCACCAAGAAGGATGCCTTTCCCTTGCCCCGGATCGAGGATTCCCTTACGGGACTGACCGGCGCCAGCTGGTACTCTACCCTGGACTTAGCGAGTGGCTACTGGCAGGTGAGGATGGAGGAACAGGACCGCGAGAAGACTGCCTTTACCACCCCCTTCGGCCTATTTGAATGGGATCGTATGCCCTTCGGCCTCTGTAACGCTCCTGCGACCTTCCAGAGGCTCATGCAGCGATGCCTGGGAGGGCAGCTGATGGACTCCGCCTTGGTTTACTTAGACGATGTGATCGTGTACTCCCCTGACTTCAATGGTCACTTGTCACACTTGGAGCAAGTCTTCCGGGCAATGGAACGGTATGGACTGAAGCTCCAGCCCGGGAAATGCCAGCTCCTCAGAAGAGAGGTTCAGTTCCTGGGGCACCGGGTGAGCGCTGCAGGAGTGGCGGTTGATCCGGAGAAGGTGTCTGCAGTGCAGGGCTGGGTCCCTCCGAAGACCGTAAGGCAGGTACGGTCCTTTCTTGGATTCGTCGGCTACTACAGACGCTTCATAAAGGACTTCTCAAAAATTGCAAAACCCCTGAATCAGCTGCTGGCCGGTACCGGTACCTCGCGGAGCCGAAGTTCCCCTACCATCACCTGGAGTCAGGAGTGCGAGACCGCCTTCCACCGACTCAAGCAGGAGTTGTTGCAGGCCCCCATTCTGGCTTACGCCGATTTCACCCAGCCTTTCGTCCTCTACACTGACGCTAGCAATAGCGGGCTGGGAGCCGTACTGGCCCAACGACAAGACGGGACAGAAAGGGTCATTGCCTACGCCAGTCGGAGCCTCCACCCTGCTGAACGGAACGATGCCAATTACAGCTCTTTTAAAATTGAGCTGCTGGCCCTGAAGTGGGCTCTGTGCGAGAAGTTTAAGGATTACCTGTGGGGAGCCGAAGTGCTGGTAGTAACCGACAACAGTCCGCTGGTACACCTGCAGACCGCGAAGCTGGGAGCGGTGGAGCAGCGGTGGGTGGCCCAGCTCGCCAACTTCAACTATCGGCTACAATATCGACCAGGCCGAGAGCACATAAATGCCGATGTCCTGTCCCGATTACCACCAGCTAGGGAAGGGGGAACTTCAGGGCCAGAACCAGAAGAAGGGCTGATGGTGGGAGTGGTGGAAGCACCTGGAGCACGAGCGGAAGGCATACCAGCAAATTGGGGATGGGACCCCCATCGATGGAGGGAACGGCAAGAGCAGGATGAAGGGCTGGCTACCCTGTGGACTTACCTGGAGAGGAACAAATTCCCTGGGGTGGAGGAACGACAGGGACATCCGGTGAGGGTAAAGAAGCTTCTGGGGCAGTGGAAGAGGCTGAAGTTGCGAGATGGTGTGATCTGTAGGTCTGTTCTGGACTCGAGGACCCATGAGATGGTGTCTCAGGTGGTGGTGCCTGAAGCCCAAATTCAGCCGTTGCTCCAGGCCTATCATGACCAGTTAGGACATCAGGGCCAAGAACGGACAGTATCACTACTGCGTCGGCACTTCTTTTGGAGTGGTATGGAAGAGTCGGTGGGGAGGTATGTACAAGGATGCCCCCGTTGCACGCTGTTCAAGTCCCGACGAGACGTGAGGGCCCCTATGGTTCCGGTGCGACCCAGAGCCCCGTTACATATGGTGGCTATGGACTTCCTGACCTTAAGTCGCCCAGCAGACCGCTACCAGAACATCTTGGTAGTGACTGACTTGTTCACTAAGTACGCTTGGGCCATACCAACCTTGGACCAGACCGCCGCCACCACTGCCGGTGCCCTATGGAGACACGTCTTCCAGCCCTTTGGATGTCCCGAGACGCTCCATTCTGACCAAGGGCCGAACTTTGAGTCCCGTGTCATCCAGGAGCTATGCAGTCTGTACGGATGCCGGAAAACCCGCACCACGCCTTATCACCCACAGGGGAACGGAGGGTGCGAACGCTTCAATCAGACGCTCTTGAGTCTACTGGGAACACTAGATGCAGACCATCAAGGTTACTGGACGGACAGCCTGCCGGCTCTGGTGCAGGCCTATAATAACAGCATCCACAGCACAACGGGGTATGCCCCGACTTACCTGATGTTTGGGAGGCATGTGCGCCTGCCCACAGATCTGCTGTTAGGAGCAGTCCCGGCTGAAGCCCCCGCCACCACCACTGAATGGGTACACCGACACCATCGTCAACTCCACTCTGCCTATGACAAGGTAACCAAGCATCTGGAGGCAGCAGCAAAGAAGAACAAGAGATTGTACGACCGCACCGCTCGAGAGGCTCCTTTGTTACCCGGAGAACGGGTACTGGTGCGGGATAACCGGCGCCAGGGGAAGGGTAAACTCAGCGACCGGTGGGAAACCACCCCCTACGTAGTGGAGCAACAGCAAAGGCCTGACCAACCCGTGTACACCATCCGTCCCGAGGGTAAGTCAGGCCCTGTGAGAGTCCTGCACCGAAACCTGCTGCGTCCTTGTCCAAATTACCTGCGACAAGAGACTGAGGCGCCGCCAGCACCTGTGGCCCCTGTACCAACTTGGGTGGGCTGGCCTATGATCCGAAGGGCCCCCACTCCTGAGCCCAGGGAGGGGGAGGCCGAGGCCCCAGCTCGACGCTCCCAACGGGAGACTAGAGGAGTACCCCCTGCAAGATACGGAGAATGGGAGTCGGGACCCCGTTCTCGGGACTAGAACGGATCCGGTGGGGGAGGGTGTCACCGGGTGGCTTGATTGCTGGCCATAACAAGCGGCAGCTGAAGCGAATTAAGCTGCGCTTCATTGAAGCACGCGCTCAGGACGAGGGTGTATAAAAGAGTGGTGTTCTGGGCAAGCAAGGGGTGGTGTATCTGGGCTGGTGTGTGTCTTGACGGCGGCGTAACCGGAGAGAGCTGAAGGTTGGATGTCTGATCGGTGTTCTAGTGGGAAGAGATTACACAGCAGAGGGGAAGGTCGCTGATGTGTTCACGTCAAACTTCTGCAGTCGCCATCCTTGGAGTCATTCACCCTACAGCAAGAGGAGAAACAGGTCGACTAATCACTGTGGAGATGAAGTGAGTTTGCAGTGTCTGAGAGAGTGAAATACACACGTGTGAGGATTTCTAAGAGTGATTTATGCACGAGTGTGGTGAGGTCTAACGACTGTGTTTCTCCAGAAACTGAGATGAATGACAATTGACGTCTGCATATGAAGATCCTTTTTAATTGATCTGCCTAAAGCTGTGTTCAGGTTTTCCTTTGTGCCCGGAGTGGCGACGGACTCAAGCTGAGCTTGAACACCGCCATTGCCTGTCCCTCGGGGAAGAGGTGAAGCTGTTGTCCTTCCGCCGACTGGTCTACGAACTCACACACCAGCCGAGCCCGAACACCGTCGTTGTCTGTCCCTCGGGGAAGAGGAGAAGTTGCTATCCTCCCCTGGATTGTTCTGTGAACTTACACACCAGCCGAGCCCGAGCACCGTCGTTGTCTGTCCCTCGGGGAAGAGGAGAAGTTGCTGTTCTCCCCTGGATTGTTCTGTGAACTTACACACCAGCCGAGCCCGAACACCGTCGTTGTCTGTCCCTCGGGGAAGAAGAGAAGTTGCTATCCTCCCCTGGACTGTTCTGTGAACTTACACACCAGCTGAGTCTGAGCATTGTCGGCTGCCTGTCTCACGAACACTTCCGAGGAGACGAAGGAAGCCACTGTCTCACCCACGAACATTTGCATCACTGCTTTTATTGTTTTAAGTTAATAAAATACTTACCCTTTTAAATCCACTTCTTGTTGTCCGCCTCTTGGTGTCCTCGGGTGTCTGCTCCTCCGGAGTGTGGTTATTGGCCCTCGGCCCTAACATCGGTGACACATATGTCACTTAGTAATCAAATATCAAATTCGAAATCAGAAAGAAATGTTTTTGCCTTCCTCTATTTTTGTACATTGCACATTGTTCACCTGATGTTATGTAAACAATGCTTGACCTGCGGTGACAGGAAATGCATTCCCCCTTGAAGTGTGTGACACTTGTTAAGTGTGTCTTGATGCTGCACAGAGCAGTAAATCTGAACCAGTCAGTCGGTTTCCCCTGTCAGCCTGCTGTGCATCCATGCCAATCTTAAAGGTACAGTACATTTCACCCAAAAAAATACAAAAGCACAAAAATCATTCACTTTCATTTATGGAACCAAGTGAGAGTCTCGGTCACCATTCACTTTCATTGTACGGAAAAAGTTACAACGAAAGTGAATGGTGACCGAGACTCACAGCCTCAAATATTACGCATTTTTGGGTTAAAAGAAAATAAAAATAATGTGAATTCATTCTAGGAAATATAGAATTTTTATTTTGCATTAACTATGCATTAAAGCTTATTTTCGGGTCTCTTGGAGCTGTTTAACCAATTTCGTCATATTATTTAGGATAAACATATTTTTTTTCCATAATCATAGATTTTTATTTTAGTTCTTTTCCTACTAAAACATAAAGCACCTTTAAATAAAAGGTCTTTTTTTCCATGCGTTTTTTTATTTTTGCATTAAAATCGAATAATGCTACGGTTCCACCATGTTGATAAATCAAGGGAGCTGTTTTTAAGAGTTAGGTAGCTGGTTTTCATTTGTTCTAAACCAGTATCTGGTTTCTTACTGGTCTCCGATAGTTTACCAGCTTGGACCAGAAAATCACTTGTGAAGACCAGCTTCAATAAAACGCGTATACCAGCTAAAGCTGGATTTTCCAACGTGGGCAACCATGAGAGCCTGAAGAGGGTGCTCTCCCTCTCTACCAGCTCTGGAAATACTAAGCTACTTCCATTTCAAATTGCCGACAGCTCCTGCATGCACGCAGCAGATTATATAGCAGAACCCACATCTAATTATAACCGCTCTCAGTACGCCACTTCCCATCTAATGGGAATTCTCACATGGACACACCAGGGCAGAAAACCTGAATGTGTGCGCCAAGCCGGCAAACGTGCATATCAGATGTGGATTTAATCCAGTTCTGGCATTAGATTCAATATTGTGGGTTTAATTTGACTTTATCTGTCTCCCAGAGTTAAGCAGCCAGAGAGGTTATCACGTGGAGTGCCATTGATTTGCTCTGGTCTTAGTTCAGATTTAAGAGCAGCTACACAATTAGAGGAGCTGTGACCACTAATTAGTTAAAGTGTCAATTAGACAGCGATGCTTCACTTAACCTGTTGGCAGTGCAGATCTTTAGAGAACACTAGAGATGGAGAGTGTGTTTGCAATAGCATACTAGCCTACCGCTCATACTATCTCTGCAGCATCAGTGCATAGAATGCAAATTGTTTCTATCAGTTTTTATTCTAACTGGTTGCTATGCAGCGTGATGAGGTCATGAGGTCATGATGCAACTGTATAGCATCTACTAGCTTTTAAAACATTTTTCATTGCGTCACGTGATTTGTTGTGCATAATGTATTCACCACATTTTAATGGTGGTATTACATTAAATAATGTCAACGTTTTTAATGTGATATAGCAGTCTTAGGTTTAACCAGTTTTCGGTTTTGAAAACTGTTCGGGCATTTTAAGAGACGTTTCAGTCGAATATGACAATTCTTTAATTATTTATTCATCCTCATGTCATTTCAAACATGTATGAATGAGATATTTGGTGAACAAAAACAGATATCTTCTTTTCAGATACAGGGTTTAAATTACAAATCGTTATTTCTAGGTGAGCTATCCCTTTAAAGGGGTCATGTTATTATTTCTAGATAAACTATCCCTTTAAAAATCATATGGCGTGAATATGTGTTTTTCTGTCTTTGGCGCTGTAACAAATCTCAATAAAAGGGAAGGAAGGAGGCGGGAACCGGCAGACATTAAAACATTTAATAAAGTAATATAACAGCCGGCGGCCCCTCACGGACGACCGCCGGCGAACAAAACATAATATAAATACAAACATAACATAAGTTCGGGCCCGGTCCTCTCTCTTCGACGGTCCGGTCGCTCGTTCCTTTTATGCTCCCATCTCCTACGTGATTCGAGGCCGGTGTGCGCACAGCTGGCGCTAATTCACAATTACTCACCGGACTCGAACCACGGTCTCGCCCCGCCTACTCTACTACAGGCGCGTTATAAGTTGTATTAGACACGTAAAATTGCAAAAATGAAAATGCCATAACAAAAGATGCATTCTATCTAAATGCGAATAATCTACGTCAATTCGTGGTATGATTTGACTAAGACAGCCCAAATGTATAAGCAAGTAAGGTGGGCGTACCTGTCAGTACAATTGATTTGGAACCTGATATGGTAAGAGGCGTTACATTTCTGTCACACGCTTGCAGTATTCGACCAATCACTACGCACTGGATAACTGGCCAATCATAGCACACCTCGCTTTTCAGAGCAATGAGCTTCGTAAAAAATATGCACGTTTCAGAGTGGCGGGGCAAAGAGGAGATACAAACAAGTAAGGTACGTGGAAAATACAGCGCATTTGAACCTTAAATCATGCAAACACATTGCATTACATCTAAAACAAACAAAATTATTTGTTTTAGCCGTGTCACAAGACCCCTTTAACTGCTATTCGTAGCGATTGTCACTCTTGTTGACTTAAAAAATGTCAAAATCATGTTAAAATAAAAAATACCTGACATGCAATGTTACAGATTTTAAAGAGTGCGTTCCCTCCAGTACCAAGACAAACCTTTAGCATTAGTTGTAAGTGTATATATCTCTGTATTATCTCTGTGAACGAATGTGTTAAACAGCATCTCTCAAGCTTTTAAGAGATCGTATCAGCATTGAGAATCAACATCGCTCTCTGATGAATACGCAAAAGTACTCGGGGCACAGGCGGAACAGATCAACAGATCTTCCGTATTGTCAGGTTCGCCTGCTGGCTTTTTGCTGACAGCCTGGCCTCACGGCTCAAAGCATCAACGCACAGATGTTCTGCGGGGACTTAAGTCGCGCTGACTGATGCAACACGTCATTTCGGAAGAGTGCCAAGCAGTTTGCTGGTAGAAACAATGGCATTTGCCCGCCGCTGAAAATTGAGATGATATAAGCAGCGTGCGAGATGAGTTCTTTTTGACACTGCAAACTGAGAAGCTGCTGGGAAAACGGCTTGTCAGAATGCTGGTTTTGCGTCACCAAGCTTGTGTCTGGTCTACCGCTGGGCTGTCTGCGTTTTGTGCACTGTTGCCATTGCAGAACGGGAAATGACATATTGCTGCTGTGATCGAGAATTAACGGTGTTGAACGTTGTGGGGGTCTGTAGTCGATGAGCCCTTCAAGATCTTCAAATGGTGTGACCTGAAAAACAGTGAGAAAAAGGGATTGTGGCTTGTTCGTGGGTGTCCCATCAAGGGCTGAAAATAAAGAAAGGGAGTCTTATGGGTAATTGACAACATCACCATTTAAGGCCAAATACAAAGTGTGGATAAAAGGTCCGGCGTTCGTGCGTGTCATATTTTTTGGTGTCAACATCGATCCACACAGCACCACGTATAGTTTTCAGCAACAATGGTAAATCCGCAATACCGTGAGCCCCCCGACCTTCCTCTCAGATGATTCCAATTGGGATGTGATATGAGAGGTGAAATTGGCTTAATAATGTTGTTTGTGCATCTTGTAGCAGATGGCACAAAGAAGTATTCTGTGCAACAGGCACCGAAGGACCATGATGGATGACTCGCGTTTGAAGAGAAAGCGAGAACCCAAGAGCGCAATAAGATGCTAATGTGATGAATAGGGTGAAATGACACAGGGTGTGTTGCTGTAAAAATCAAAGATGGGAGTTTGTCTAGCCTTTATAAAATATGGCCTTCTCGGTGCTTGTTGTGATTCTTGCGCAACTTGTTCTTGAAACAGGCAGCTTCAATCGTTGTTTTGTGATTTTAGGGTTCAAACCCGACTCATCTAACTTAAAGGAACAGTTCACTCAAAACTTTTATCATAAAAAACATTTAACTTTTTGTCATTTCAACGTGTATGACTTTCTCGGTTCTGCAGAACACCGAAGAAGATATTTTAAAGAATATTGGTAACCGAAGAATAGTGGTTCCTTTACACTTCTATGGACACAGAATCAAGTCAATGGGAAGCACCATTGTTTGGTTACCAACATTCTTGGAAAAATCTTCATTTGGTTTCTTCAGAGAAAATAAAGTCAAACTGGTTTGAAATGACGAAAGGTTCAATAAACGATGACCGAATTTTCATTTTTGGTTGAACTATTCCTTTAAACTCATATTGGCTGCTTTATGACAGGTCAACACCACACAATCTTCTTTCTTTCTTTGCTTGAATTTTCTCTGACATCTCCTCTTCTTTTGCATCTCAACACTACGAACCCTCCCACAATCCTTTCCCACATTTCAAAATGTCAACCGACACACCGTTTCCAGTATTTATGGCCGGGTTGTAGAAAGCCATTCATAATTCTTTGCTCGCCCCCGTCTACAGCGTGTGGAAGAATATGGAGACGCTGCTGATTCAGCGGGCTTCCGGAGGCAAAGTAAACGGCCGTGATCACAATGACAGGAATCTTTCTTTATATGGCAGTAGCTTATCCGTCACCCTGCCAATGCTAAGTGCAACTGGAAGCGTGCCCGCTGCACGGCACTTAGCTTCATGTGTATCAGAGGGGAAACGGATGGAGCGTGCATGACGCTGCTGCAGAAATGAAGTGCATCGCGTACATTTTTTAACATCAGATTTGTTTTCTCTTGTTTTACAGGGCGGCCGTTGATGCTTTTACGGCGCTGTTACGCTCAAGTAAGTGTTCATTGTGATGTTTCTAGGGCCAAATTCTTGCATGCTTAGGTATGTTGGGTTGCATGCTGATGGATAAACATGATGTCACGGTTTGTTCCAAAACTTATCTCACTCACTACATAGGCAGCTACCTTCTAAGACGTCATACCAACTATAAAAAGTATGAGTAACTTATAATATGGGCATTTTGGTTAGAAATGTATCCGTTGTTTTTAACTGTTGCTTTGTATTCTGGGATTTTGGTTTAGATATCGCATATGTTAAAAGAAAAATTTGGGTCAACTGTTTGTCTTTAAAGTGATAGTTAAATGTAAATTTGTCATCATTCACTCACACTCTTGTCTTTTAAACCTGTATGATTTTCTTTCTTCTGCAGAAACAAAGATATTTTGAAGATGTTGTTAACCGGCACCCATTGACTTGAATTGTTTTTTTGTCCAGACAAGAGGAGTGAATGAGTGCCGGTGCTGTTTGGTTACAAAGCTTCGTCAAAAGATCTTCTTTTGTGTTCTGCGGACGAACAAAAGTTAGCAGGCTTGAAATGACAAGAGCGTGAGAAGATGATGAAACACTTTTTTTGTCGGGGTGAACTGTTCCTTCAATCCAGCAACAAGTATCTAAATCAGAATTAAATTAAGTTCAATTTAATATGGTTCATTCGGTTTTCTTGACATGCAATGCAACAAAACTAAACAACAATCAAGACGGAACAACAACAATAATAATCTACAATGAAGTTAATATGCAACTGTCCATTCGAATTACAATGTATTCAAAATGCAAAAAGTACATTTCGAATTCCATATTCATGATTCTTCACCGAACCTCCCTCTCTTCCACTTTATCGAATATCAGCTTGCATACATTTAGCATTAAATCAGTTCATTGCTGAACATCCGGATTTTGTTGTCATATCTCTTAACAATCTTGCTTGCCAACTTCTTGTTTGTTTGCCTCACAGGGGTCCCATTTTTCTCAGGCTGAAAACTGCATGATGTTGTTTTTCTGTAAACAGAGTATAGTTAAGTACAGAAAGTACACCTTTTATCAAACTGAAAGCTCTGCGTGCTTGCACAAGCTTAATCAACAGCCATTGCAGTTCACCCGTTGACCTGCAGGTGGCAGTGTGACCCTTTAAGTCCCCCTTTGAGAACCGAGGCTCTGCACCTGTTGAAGCACCGCAGTCAGCGTGCTGCTGAATAACGTAATGCTCTGTGGGGCTTTTGTGAGTCTCCTCTAAAAGAAACGTGTCTGGTTGGCGATGCCGCAATTAATTCGTCTCTGTCGGGCGACCGTGGAGTTGTCTGTGCCCTTTGTCTGAGCCGTTTGTATTTCTCTTGATAATCATCTGAGGCATCCGTATTTCCTCCAGCAATCGCTTCGGAAGCATTGTCATATTTTCTACACATCAGATCTGTGATGCGGCGTTCGCAACACCAGCTCGAGCAGGAATTATATAAGAGTCTGCGATGACAGGACATATACATATTTCTAGCCTCCTCGGTTTAACTCTTAGGAACCCTTCGGCTGCCAAGTACCAAGGAGTCTGTATTGCATGTCTCATAAAGTTTTCTGGGCTTAGAACTGGGCCTTTACTTCAAGCTTTGGCATTAATATTTTAGATCGCTGGACTTGTGGAAGTCATAGGACTCCAGTTCATATCTTCCTTACAAGAGTCTCGGAAGAGATTCATAGACCAGAACATATACGCTCATAACCCGGTTCCACACATTTTCAAGTTTCTGAATCCTTTCTCACATTGTGGACAACATGAAAGTCTCTCTCCCTCTTTTATTTTCTTATTGGAATTCCATAACCTCTTGTTTGTGTGCAAGTAAATACCGTCGACCTTCATAAAGCAAACAGTCATGCTGGTTCCCAACGCTCTCCGCTCCGGCCTCCATTAGATGTACTGGGCGCGCAGTGCGATTGGCCGCTTTCCAAACCCTTCATGAAAAACAAGTACAGTCTGGGCTGAGAGAGACCGGCAAACTCCCTGGCAGGGGGGCGTGCGGCGACCCTCGGCCCTTCTCTGAGCATCTTCGGCTGAAGAGGTTTATGGAGAAACCAGCGGAGGAGGGAGCTTGAGAATTTCTCTGAAAGGAGGAGAGAGGAATTTTTTTGACAGTTACACAGGCAGGCTTTCATACATTGATTAAATAATGTCAGTTCTATCCTGGAAAGGGATCACTTTGAGACACGCAGTGAATCTAATCCTCCGCTTTAAAGACCCTGTGAATTCCTTTGACGAGCACTGATGCCGTTCTATGGTTTGTGTGTGAGACGGACCTTACTTCAGTTGTCATTCGGTTAAAATCCAAGCCAAACCAAGCTTTAAAAGAGTAGTGCATCCAGAAATAAAAATGTCCTCATGCTGTATATGGCTGATCTTGTTAGCTGAACACGAAGAAAAAGCATTTTATTTTTTTATTTTCATAAAAATAACCATCACTTCATGAAGAGTTCATATGCAAAATCAGATGACTCACTTTTTAAAAACGTTCAAACATTTCTTTTGTGAGCTATATCGAACTCCAGCGGTGTTGTTTAGAATTAAGTAATAACTTAACATCTTATCATCACAATAAAATGCTATAAAAACATGATTACATGATAAAAACATTGTTTTTTGAAAAATGTGTCATCACATAAATTCTTCATATGGATCCCAAAATGAAAAAAGGTAAAAAATGTTTATCCATCTTTAAGGCAATTCAAAATAAAAGTCATTAATGAAATTAAAAATAATAATTGATTACCTTGTGGTAATAGATGTTGTCTGATAAATTGGTAAGTGTGAGAAAAATGTACCATGTTTAGCAAAATTGAGAGTAAAACAAGCACATTTAGGCACTAAATTACGATGTGAAAACACATTGATCATTTTATATCTTATTTGTTCTCTTACGTCACATGACTTGTCAAAGTTATAACGCGACATGCAAGAACCACATAATTCATATGCGTAAATCATAAGCTAATTTGAATTTTTGGGTATACTAAATCTTTAATAAGACTTCTGTTTGTTTTTTTGTTTTTGGAATATCAAAGGGCCTGTTTCCCTCTCTCTCTTTTTTAAATAGCCAACAGGTTTTTTAATATATCTTGAACTTTTAATCATGATTTTACTTGCTACAGCAGTTTGTTGCAGGCGCTACCATCTGATTGCACAAAACTCTGCTTAGTGCTGCATGAGTCATCGATACCTTTAGTCCTCTGCGAGAAAGAATGTGCATTTTAAGAGTTCAGGAACGGTTACCCCCAAAATGCAACTTGTTCATTTACTCACCCTCAAGTTGTTTCTAATGTATAAATGTATTTATTCTGATGAACACAGACAGAGATACTCGGAGGAATGCTTGTAGCCAAACAGTTCTTGGCCACCATTGACTACCATAGTAGGAAAAACTGCATTGTAAAATTCTTTGTTCTGTTGAACACAAAAGATTTTGAAGAATGAAGGAAAGGAAAGTGCTGGGGCACTTTTGTCTACCGTTGTCAATTTTCCTACCATGTTGGCCAAGAACTGTTTGGTTACGAGCATTCTTCCAAATATCTTTCTCTGTGTTCATCAGAACAAAGACATTTTTACAGATTTGGAACGACGTAATAAATGATGACCGAATTTTATTTTGGGGAAAGTAAAATTCATCAAATATAGGAGTACGCTAGCATGAAGATAACAAACACCAAATTTGGGTTTATATTTCACTGTCTGTTAAATAAAATTGCTAAATAAAAATACTGCTAACTAAATAAAACTGTCATGTTTGTAAGACAATATCTTTTTGTTAAATACAAAACTAAAGTAGCCTACATTTGATCCTGACTGCCTCCTGTGTGGTTGTTTTAGATATTCATAAAGTCCCAAAGGTGGGCTTTTGCGTAACACGTCGTGTACTAAAATACGTCTGGTAAATTTCAGCTGTGGTTTATGCTCACGATATCCACTTCACCAAAAGTATTATCAAGAGCTGGTTGTCTCTAATGGCATTAGTGAAATTCTGAAACAGTAAAGCAGAGACATGAAGCAGTTTAGTCCCAAGGGGAACAACATTCTGTTTCATAATGCAGTGGAGTAACATGAGTCAAACATTGTGTTAATTTAGATAAATAGTGAGGTTTATGGCTTATCTCTCATTATGTGGTGCACTGTTAATAAAGAACAGAAAGAAGGGATGTTTGGCTGTGATGCTGGGGTGGTTTCCAGGGCATTGCTCTGTTGTTGCTAAGGGGTGATGACTGGTGTTAAGCGTATTGTAGGTACTTGCTAGGGCTTTACAGGGTAGGCATAAAATTATCCCCAACCTTTTCTGATGTCTAACTTTGGCTCTAGTTCCCTCTTCTGTATTAGAATAATATATTTTTTGCCCGTTTTATCATCTCCCTGGACAAATTGTAAGTCTGTTCACTTAAAAGCCTTCTTCTCATCAACAAGCTGCAGGATTTAGGGTATCATTCATATCCTCAGCAGATGGGCTCTGATCAATAGTGACGCTTGCCAGCAGCTTATCCATGTGACGACTTTGCTAGTCGGCCAAAGTTAATAGTGCCATCTAACTTAGTTGCTAAGATACTGAATCTTGGCATTATCAGCACAACTGTGTCCGCAGGGGTTCGAGTAGTTTACGTTTAACATTCTTTTACAATGCATACTGTAAACGTTTGTTCATTCGGAGAAGATACTACTGGAGGCCAACAAGAATATCCAGACCTGTCACTGACGTGTAAGGAACAGAAATTAAGTTGTCATTTAACCTTTTGTACCACACTGAGGGTTTGCACGCTTCTGTGGCACGTCTCTATTGCCATGATGTTATTGCTTTGTTGGTATGGGTCTTTAGTGCCCGAATGATGTATGTTCTTATTACGCTTCACTAATAAAGAATACAACAGAGCGAGACACGACAAAAAGAGGTTGATGTGAATACGAATGAATCCTATAGCTGTGCTTCCGTTCAATATTTGCCTGTTTCTAACAGGTTAACAAGAAATAATGTATATGATTATTTCTCTTGAAACATAAAAGTGGCTTATATTCATATGGGCAGTCAGTTTCCAAGCTTTTGTTATTATTTAACAATCATTATGGGCTAGTAATGTTTGCCTTATTGTTCAAGTTTGCCTTAATGTCAAGATAACACTGCAAATAACACTGACATATAGATGTTTTCAAAGCAACATCATAAGTAAATGGTGCTGCGCATGCAGGCATTCATGGATGGCACTTAACTTCCAGTACACATTCGCAAATTATAGAGGGCATTTAGATTATTTCTTACAAAAAGAAAAAGAAACCCATAAGAACCGTTACTTGGCTAAACTTGCCTCTCCAATATTTTGAATGTGAACTGAGATACCTTTAAATCATCTTTAAAGGCGACAAAACTACAGGACCCATTCAACAAATTGTTTATTTAATACAATTATTATACAATAAAATAATAATATAAAGTAAATGGAATTAAATATAAATAGTTACATTGTTAGAAAGTAGCAAGACCGATAACACACACAGACCGGTAGTAATCTGCAGTCCAGGCACGAGCGTTCGATGAAACCATTTACAGAAATTAACAAAAAATTTCATGTTTTTTTAACTTGGTAAACATTTGACTTAATAACAATGCAAAGTTGGTCTTTTGTGGGAAAACAAATGCGGTGTTATGGTGGGACTTCAAGTCTCACGGGTCCAATACGTAGAGATGCAAAAAGTACAGATAAATTATTCTGAAAGTATGCCAAAAATGTACTAAATATTAAATTACCTGCCAACATATTTTTCTTACTTTTAGTGTAGTTTAAACACATTAAAGACTGAAATTGATTTTACTTGAAGGTTAAAGTTAGGTAAACTTTGCCGGAGAATTGATCGCCTCCTTTCAGTACACATACTGTATCTCATCATTCTCCTTCAGAAGTCAACTGTCGGACTGCCGTTGCCAAAGGCTACGTCTCTGATCTTCTGAAGCTCTATGAAGACTGGCACAACAACGATGCCAGCTTTGAGAACATTCCTATCCGCAGAGCCCTGTTGCATTGTATGCATCGTGTCGCTAACACGAGTGCCGGAAGGGAGGCCCTGGTCGCCGAGGGTGGCATGAGTCTTCTCTTCCAGACCACTCAGGTGATATTTTAGTCCTTCTCGAATCACATTTGTGTGTGTGCGGTTGAACTTTTTAAGCATTTCTTTTTAAGCCTTTTCGCTATTGCATTTATCTGTTCTTAATGCTTAAATTTTTTCCCTTCGAACCGCATGGTGGTTTTTATCGGTCTTGCTAAGTAAACCCGTCTCGATCATTACGAGACGCTGTGAGTGTTAATGTTCTGTAAAAAAACACATTTTTGCTTGTGCTGCGTATTTGTCTCGTTGAAAAGTTTACACAGAAATCATACGTGACTCATTATAATATCTTTCTTTTGAAGACCTTCTTGACTGTTAAAACTTTGGAGTCACTTGTGGAGCCCGCAGTCCAGCTAATGCGGAAGTGCTATCCCAAAGTCCCCATTCCTGTGACCTCAGATAAGAGTGTCTACAGCTTTCCTCTTCCTGGTAGGCCTGTCGATGGCTGGGTCGCTGATTTAGGACCCTACGGTAAGGTCTACATTTCATTGGTTTTTAAGCCGGTTTCTTTATTACTCTGCCAAACACCCAATAGTTGCTATTATTCACCTCTCAAATTCTTTCCTTTAGAGACACAGAGAATGTCTCACTCCAGAGATTTAGCCTTTACACACTGCCTCTGGTTATTTGTGCTTGACAAAGTCGTTATCGCCTTGGCCAAATTTGCAATTGTTATCACATAGGCACTGGGTATTTAATGAGTCTTTCTGTGTCAACACAATATGGCCTATTTTTCTTCTGCATAACACTGCTTTTATTGTAAGACAGATAGAAAAAGGTAATTGGGAGAGTTTGAAAGTGCGATTTTTCGTGTCTGTGGAGCATTTGTTGACAGCGTAGGGATACCATTGTTAGCGTAGGTTACATGAGTTAAAGGGACAGTTCACCCCCCCAAAAAATCATTATTTAATCACCCTCGAGTTGTTCCACATCTGTATAAATTCAATGTTGTGATGAACAGTTCTAACCAAACAGTTCTTGGCCACCATTGACTACCATGGTAGGAAAAATGACAATGGTAGTCAAAGTGCCCCAGAACTGTTAGCTTTACTAAATTCTTCAAAATATCTTCTTGTATGTTCAAAAGAACCAAAATAGAAACTAGGAAATAGAAAACATTAATAAATCTGCAGTTTTACCAAAATGTAGGTTATATTGAAAACCGATGTATAAATTAATGACGTTACGCACTTACTTGGCAAACACGTTTGTTTACAACAAGGTCGCCCTAATGCAGATATCCCCTTCTGACAAGGTCAGGAGCTGAACAGCAGTTTCGAGCAATAAACCAGAGTAAAGCAAAACAATAAGTAGATATTCTTGGCAAGAGACCAGCAGATTGTTCTTCGCTGACCCACAATAGTCTATACCCACTCGTTTTGGAGCGAGCTCTGAGGTTGTTGCCCAGGCAACCCTGCCCAATGACACTGCGAATACGAGTCTCGCTGTCGGGTGCTTGACTCACTGCCGCATAGTGGAGTGTGTTGGTGTGTGTTTGTATGAATCACCTCCACTTGCGTTCTGCATTTCTGTAATAACAATTTCCATCAAACCCTTGCTTATGTGTTGAGTATCGTTGCATGTACACACACACACATACGTGCACTTCCCAGACATAACAACTTATAGATCCAGACACCACAGAATAGTTTTCCTGCTGGGCTTGTATCACTAATGAGTTTACTGTTGCTTTTATCTTGTACAGGATAAGAGAAACTCGAGGAGGCTGATATCACGAGCGAACAAAATGATTATCTGTTTGTCACAATGAATAACGCAGATTTTTTTTAACCACTGGGATAATACGTATTATACCTCCCTCGCTTACTAATGGAGACGTTTCCACAGAGCGTGCAACGTGCGAGCGGCCGTCGTTAGCATTGTTAACATGCTAATCGCCAATGCTAACATCTGTGGCGCTGACGTCAATCACTTCAACATCTAAACGCAAAGCTACGGGTGGCAATAAGTGACCCAAGGGAGGGCTTCGACGCTGAGCGTATTTGCTGCTCAATATGGCCGGACAGATAAGCAGATATCAATCGCCACAACCCCATTCAAGTAGACTGCAGTTATATCATCTCCTCTTCATACTATCTACTAGTATATTTAGCTTCTAAAATCACAGGAAAACACCCCTGGGTAACATGAGAGAGATCACTGCAGTGGTTTAGTATCATTAATCTGTCAAGCAATTCGTACTGATGATAAACTGTCGTGAACCAGTTTAAGGGGGTTTGCTGGTCTTAAAAGCTGGTCAGGGTTACAGGGTTATTTTTAGCAAGATGGGTTGGAAGACCAGCTTTACAGATAAAAACTAGCTTAGGCGAGCAAACTACTCTGCCTTAGATTTATTGAAGCTATTTTTGTCAGATGAGAAGCACCTGTTTTTTTAGATTACATCGAGAGATTAATAGATAAACACTGGCTGTAATAAATCTCCATAAAAGGGAAGGAAGGAGTCGGGAACCGGAAGACATTCAAAACATTTAATAAAGTAATATAACAGCCGGTGGCCCCTCACGGACGACCGCCGGCGAACAAAACATAAATACAAATACAAATACAAACATAACACAAGTTCGGGCCCGGCCCTCTCTCTTCGACGGTCCGGTCGCTCGTTCCTTTTATATGCTCCCATCTCCTACGTAATTCACAATTACTGTACTCACCGGACTCGAAACACGGTCTCGCCCCGCCTACTCTACTACACTGGCATTGCCTTTATAAATGTATTTTTTATTTAGCATCATAGCATCATTTTCCACGTTTCTTCTTTTAACACCCTATCATATTTGTTAAGGTGTGGGTTTAGAGTAAAGGTGTGTAAAACTTGAAACACCAAGGATTTAGTCAAAACCAACACGCCCACGGATCTGACTCGAAAACAAAAGGCCATTTACGGAAGTTGTGCCACTCGACGGTCAACACCTCTGACCGCAGCTATTTACGTCATAGCAAGTCAACAGTCCTATCTCTTTGAATGGTGGAAAGCTGATATTTCTAAACTCTTTTGCAAAACTCACAATGAAATGGCATATTCCCGATCAATGATTAAACTGTATATGGACTGTACCATAACTTTGGTTTGCCAAGCCTAAATCGCCTTAAAAATGACCTTTTCCCAGGTCGTTTCTCCGCATGCGCCCAGGCTGGCAAGTGCCTCATAAGCCCTGCCCCAGAGAATCGTCAGTCTTTATTGATTGACAATTGGATCATTCTACTGGAAGGCTGAGCCTTGTTGAGCGTGTTGAGCGTTGTTGAGCGTTGCATTCCTCTCCATTCATTTTAATGGCAGTGGCGCATCTTGTTAATTTAAATATTCTGTGGTTAAAATGAGTACTACATTTTGTTTTTATTCAAATAATTTCAAAGATTTATGGTGTTTCCAACTACAAATTTTGTAGTAGAAGGCAATTCTGACATACAGTATAAAGGCATACAAGGTGTCCTAGACCGGGATCCCTTTAAAAACAAAATTGCCTTAACGTGATTGTTATTAATATGATGCTGCCATTAACGTTATTATATCTCATAAACCAGATTATTTCACCACGCAACCTTGCACTAAAATATACGACTTGTCATAATTTATCTCATGGTTCATTTGCTCTGCATCCATGCCAAAGCAAACACTTCAAACTCCATTTTACATTTCTATACGCAGTCGTTTCATTCAGCATAGTTATTAAATAACTGTGGTTTATTCTCTTTATTTTAACGTTTTGATTTGCAGTCATCTCATCAGACAGCAGAACAGACTCCGAAGGAAGCTCTTGAAGTTACAATCTTTTTTTTACTACAGTGAATTTAAAGGTCCTTTCAAAGATGCCACTTTAAGGGACATAATACAATAACTCAATGACAGAACTTTTTTTGTGCTTTTTTTATTTGGCCTCGCACCCTGTTGGAAAGGCTAGCATGACCAGTATATGTTGTGCTAAAGATGCTGGTGCTCCTTTAGCATCTCTGTGCCTCTATGAACGAGCGTTAAGTCTGCAATTTTCTATCGTGTGCTTAATATATTTTCTGTTACAGAGGAAGTGTTCTTTGCTCTGTGTTTCCAAAATTTAAAAGACTGTAATTTTTAAGTGTATAAACTAGTTTCATTATTGCATGAGTCATGACCATCATCATTCTAGCACCAAATCTTGGACCACCATGGAAATTGATGCTGGTATTTTTTAGCTGGGAGGCGTATCAAATCTGATAAAGTAGAAGATCTCTGTAGAGGTGCCCGGTTTTTACTTTTATGTGCACAGGTCGTGTTTGATCCTACATTTGTACTGCCATATTTTCCTCATTGTGACATTTACGTCGTTGTCATGTGTTGCTCTCTTTCTATCTGTCTTCCTGGAAAGATGGCAGTTTAGAAGATGACAGTGACGAGGACACGGAGAACGAGGATCCAGACAAGGACTACGTGAGTGTTTTCAGATTTGCTCATAAGAAAAACACAAGTGCACGGGCGTCACTAGGGATCAGGCCAGACGGGGTTATAGATGTGCTTGTGGCGACGTCCCGAATTGCAGTTTTTACACCATCGCTCATGAATATCAATTAGATTTTATGTCTGTATGTATAAATCCTTTAAAATTAATTCCAAGTCAAAACCATAATGTTCGTTTTGAATATCCTATACCATTTAGATTTCTAAAGAAATATTTCAGCTATAGTTATAGTATATTTACCATTTTTTATGGTATATAATGAAATTATGTTTTCTGCTGACAAATTGAAATACTTCTTTTGACTTTTTATTTGCTGACTACATTCATACACATGCCACCGTTGTTCACAGGTTTCGGTGGATCAGTTTTAATTCCATGGTTCAGCAGCAATATTTAAAGGGACGGTTCACCCCATAATAAAAAAATCTTTCATCATTTACTACAGCCTGAATGACTTTCTTTCGCGAAGCATAAAAGATATTTTGAAGAATGTTGATAACCAAACAACATTTTCCCTAATTGAACTCCATTGTATGGACACACAGAGACTTTTCACAAAATATCTTTTGTGTTTCACAGAGGAATGAGTCACATTTCTTTCCTTCAACATATGGCTGAATAAATGAAAACAGAATTATAATTTTTGAGTGAAGTATCACTTAAAGTCAATGCAATTGCAATTGCAGAGGAGTCCTCTATATTGCATGTATTACACCGGCTGTTTCGTAAAGCGGTTTGGGCAAAATCGTCTGTGGCAAAAATCGTCCCCAAAGGCCCGGTGTAAATTCTGCCTATGCTTAAGTGGGACTTCTGTCCGTCGCTCGCATGCTGCTCGCGATGCCGCATCGTAATTTTAGCTGGGCCGATGACGTGTAAGTAAATTCATCTGATTCATTCCCCGTCTTAAAAATGAGATTGAGCAGCAAGCTCCGTGCGTGACAGGAGCCCGTCGCGAGTGACTTCCTGTTCTCACATAACTTTAATAATAGTCGCCTGATTCAGCCATAAATCAATGACTTCACAATCCTGTCCCTGCTGAGACTGCATCGCCAAACCCAAAGTGCTCGCACCCTCGTCTACCCTGCACGCTCTCTCTCCAGATACTGCTGATGCATTTATTCATTTCTGTGTCTGCGCCCATTCTCCTGCCATATCTGAGATGCCACATGGTGCTTTGTGCCTACTGAAGCATACATCTATAGATTTGGCACGTCATCGTGTTCCCCAAGATTAGTGTTTTAGTTAAACCCAACCTCGAACACATGCACGGCATCCTAATTTGAATACTTTCCACCCTAAGTAGTATTCATGTAGTCTTTTTTGACTGTATGTTTAACCGGGGGTGTGACAGCTACAAGTGCAAATGATATAGCTGCTAGGCATCAGCTGTTTGGCGGAGAGTGAGTGCTGGTCAGAATTTTACAGCTGTCTGTTGGCCGAAGTGTGCACATGACCTGCCAGTCCTCACATGCATTGACAGGGAAAATGTTTGCTTGTGTATCTGTCAGCGCGCATTGAAGCTTGTGAGTGAATAGCGATTATAGGTCTGTTTATCCATGGCAGGAGGATGACCTGGAAACAGATGTCAACAAGCTGCGTCCCCGTCCGGAGCCCGACAGACCCCTGGAGCAGCTGGGTCAGTATGTGCGCCTCTGCCCCGAGCTGCACCATGACTTCCAGGTAAACCCCTCCGAGCACTGTGACACAATACTAAAACCTTTTAAATAACAAACACGTCTATGTGATATGACTGGGAATGATAACAAATGCCTCTCTTCAAAATATTATACAGCAGACTTTCTTCCTCCATAATACAATGGAGGCGGGAGATTGGACGAGAAGGGTTTTAAAGATATTAGAGCGATCGGTGACATCATCTGAGAAGCTCAACGGTTGTATTTTAGGTGGAGGGTCATTTATATTTTCTAAAAGGATTTTCAAAAAAATATGATAATTTAAAAAAGCGCTCATGAATGATCAAATTCAAGTTCCTTTCTATACTTTGCAGTACTGAATTGTAAATACAGGAAAGTAATGTACAGTTAAAAAATAAAAAGTGTTTAAGAAATATATAGGATATATGGTATTATTAAACAACACAAGTAAATTGGCTTGAAAACTATAAAAAACAGTAAATATATGAAATTAACGATCAAATACTCTATATTACAATATTAAATAACATAAAAGGTGTCATATAAAAATGTATATTAAACCTTTATATTAGTGATACTTGTTAAAAGAGTTGTTCCAATCGGACAGGAACTGTAACGTTTAATTATTGGTTAAGAAAATACGCATATCAATTTTTATGACGTAAATTTTATGCAAAATGTGTCCTGAAATGTGCATTTAGGAAGTAAATACGTCAGCTTTAATTTCCTTTATTTTGCTCCAGAGAAATGTTTCAAAGAGGGTTTTTAAAACACTTTGAATCTTCGGGTTCAATCGTTGCAGTAAGCTGTAAAAGCTTAAAATCTCAAACTCTTCACCCAGGATCAAGTTTATGAGAAGTGTCTATATGTGCCCTTGCGGTGAATATAGACTTTTTATGTGTGTGAAAAGCTTGAAAGTTTGATAGGTGCAAAATGTACTTCATCACCTACTGCAAAAGCAGCGGTATGCAGCTTCAGAGCTCAACTGGGACACAGCTTGTTCTGAAAATTACCTCATTACGCTTTAAAAAATCAGACACTTGAGCTTCGGCTTCGCACAAGAGTGCCGCATTCACCTCACCATTCATCTTAATAGAGCGATTTTGTTCCTGTTTTTTGCTGACCTGGAGAGTTCCGTGAAAAAAGAGGAATATGCTATTTGCAGAATGTCCAGAGGAAATAAGAAAAATGATTCATCTAATCTCTGGTGGTCTCAGTGATTATGTGGCTGCTTCATATTAGTCATGAAAAATAAATACCTGTGTGTCTCTTATTCCCTTATTCCCTAAAAATACTTGAAATGATTGATAGAGTTTGGTCCAAAAGTCTGAGACCCATTGTTAAAATGGTTTCATATTTTACTGAATACTTTAATTTCCATTGGAGGTGATATCAGCAGTCCTTGAGTTAAGAAGTTGAGTATATTAACTGTATAATTATTACATCCCATATTCTAATAATAACAATAATAATAAAGTATTACTAGTACTACTACTACTACTAATAGTAATAATAATAATAATAATAAAGATGATGATTATAATAATAACAATAATAATAATTATAAAGTATTACTACGACTAATAATAATAATAATAATTATGATAATAATAATAATTATTACTATTATTATAATACTCATGACTGTTCATTGCAGAGTTTGAAATATTATATATACAATTTTATCCATTTTATTTCATATTTATGTCATAATATTTCATACTTGATTTCTTGAGCATTGCTGTAGACACACTTTTTATTACTATTACTTGCTATTCTTTTTAATAATGTCATATCAAATTTTTCTCTCCAGCCACCAACAGCTATTGCTTTTTTAAAATAGTTGAAACTTTGTAATTTTGCACCGCACTCCTCTTATTATTCACTCCCTTGTTGCTTTGATTTTCTTACATTTACTATAAAGATAAAACAATCATAATGAATCCCATTAAATATACGAAGATATCAAACAATTTTTCTAGCATGTTGAATAATCGTCTCTAGGGTTATACCCATCTGCTATTAACCACATTGCTATTCAGTCGACTGTAAAGCATTGACGGAAATGACTGATGACATTTCAAGTTTCATAATATGTTCAGCGTGACTCTTCATTTTCAATGTGTCACCACCCTTCCCATCAGGAGTGACTCGCATCATTTGATTGACAGCTCCTCTCGCAGCACAATAACACACCCGCGGCTGTCTCGCTGAAATCCATGCGTGGCTGTCTTTAGCATGCGGATGACTTGAAACTAATAGAAATGTCAACATACCTCCGGTTCATCGACGTTCGACTCCCTCCTTATTTAGACAGGGCGTTATTTTAATTCAAATGATGCTACATGATGTACTGGCGCCTTGAAAAGCTCCTATTCCTCGGTTCATTTCCTCTCAGGGCTTATTGATGTTGTAATTCCAGGTTCTGGAAGTAAATGATGAGTCGTTAATTTACGATTTTATTGTTTCTATTTAATTGTTTTTTTAATCAATTCTATTGGCTAGACAGGAAGGCCAAGCAGTTTGTATGCCAGCTCTCTCTCTAAAAATGATATATTAACTCACAATAAAGATAAATTTGGTGATACGTTTTAAGATTTTCACACCTATTTGTTTTGATTTCGACTCAATAACTCAAACGTCAAGAAATTGTTCGTTTTATTCCTCCTTTCTCAACGCCGGCATTTGATGTATCCGCCCTATTATCATTAAATGCCACTGTGATGCGAAGAGTCTGCGACTGGATTTGACACAGGGGTTGTAATCACATAGCTGCATTATGCATGCTGCGTAAAATACCAAGATAAAAAGAGTTTGCAGCAGGACTTCCCTGCCAATCAGATTCTTGCTATTAATCTTGTTTGACAATGGTGTGCCACCTGTAATATAGAGGTCAAAACAAAGGTTGCGATTAAAACGGTTAATTCATAGCGAAATGCTAGCATTACACTATATCTTGAATGTGTTTAAATATGCTTCCTTGTTCAATTCTGGAGTTATTTATAGAACCATTATAGTATACTGAAAGGTTAGCTTTCTGGACATTTCTGGACACAGTGGGGATGTGCACTACATTTACTTGTCATGTGTATTTAAATCCTACTAGGACTTACAAGCTAGATATCTTTAAAACACAAAAACTATTATATACTATTGTACTGTTATATTTTGTGAAACTCTATCTTTTGCTGTTTTTGCATTTAAAGGTCCAATGTATACTTTTTTTGGATGATCTCTTAACAGAAATGCAATATGATATACATTACTGCCTTCAGAGGTGTATAAGACCTTACAAAATGAAGCTTTATGTTTTTATCACCTTAGAATGAGCTATTTCTATCTACATACACCGAGGGTCCCCTCACATGGAATTCGCCATGTTGTTTCTACAGTGGCCCTAAACGGACAAACTGCTCTAGAGAGCACATTTCGTAAATACATTATCTCCTTCGGCAAACAAGCGAAAGCGTGACGAAATCTTAGCTCTGTGACAGCCACCGTAGTGCTTCGATTGGGAGGGATGGAGTGAGCTGTGGCACCACTGATGCCACTAAGTTTTATACACTGGACCTTAAATAAAGAAGTGCATATTTCAGGATGAAAATATCATGTTTAACTGCACGAAGATGAACACTCGGACAAATAATATCATTCATGTTATACAGAGATATCATAAAGAAATAAGTTACGTTTTTAGGTTCCACCTCATAACTGTTGCATGTTATTGAGTCTTCAGCATCCCAGTGTTTATGTAATGCAAATTCACAATTTAGGCAACTAGGGAGTGGAATGGGACAAAACCCATGCCTAGTTTCCACAGAAGGCAACGTGTTTAAAACTGTGGAGGTGTCAGAAATTCTATGGGTTAAATAAAGGTTTGTGATGTGAAACGGAGAGAGAAGTTGGCATAGAGTTTGTGATTTCAGAGGATGGGTAATGAAAGGGTTTCTCCCCCGAGGTTTTTCCTCAGGATAACATGTTTCCCTTTGATCTGCAACTGTTTGTGTGATACTGTACAGGACAGCCTGGAGTCGAAAATTAGATGTGCATTTTATAGCATGACACCAACATTGTAGTTTCTCTGCTGAGTAAGCCCAACATTCGTCATGCGTGCGGTTTATTTGTTTTGTAACACTCGCAGTTCCTTAGCCAATGCCCGAGGATCATTTCCGTACCATATAAAATACAGATTTCTCTCGCATTTTTTAAATTCAAAGAATTGTCTTTTTCTAACCCTGAGCCCTGAGTATACTTCAGTAGACACAGTAAACAAAGTTCATTTGTTAAATCTAATGATGAGTTATTTTTGAATGGGTTTAAAAGGATGAATTGACCCCAGATTCATTGGGAATCGTTTACTTTGCGAACTGAACCCCTGCTTTTTTCCACCCACATGTATTAACATCTGAGCACTGTATTCCCCGATCCCCATTTCCTTAACTCATCAAAGGTGCCGTTGCACTTGTCTGTATCAACTTCATGATCAAAACCAGGCTTTGAAAACGTTACCGCCGCTATATTGTTTCCATGTTGTTATTTACAGTTCCCAAAACGGATACGACAAAGAGAGGCCCCCTGAGATGCCATACGCCGCCGCGCAGCCGAGACGTTTTTGTACAGCAAACGTCGTGGGTTCATTTATATTAATGTGTCTTTCTCTTGATATTTATGATAGTTGTGGCTTCTCTCCGTTCGCACGTTCTTTTTGGAGCGTAAGGGTAAAAAATGAAATTTAAACGCAATGAAATGGCAGCGGGTGCAGTACTCAAGTTTTGTATCTAACAAATTCACTTTGATGGTGTACAGCTTATGTTCTCCGTGCCGAACATCAGAGCGTGCGATGGAATGCAGGGCGTTGTTCAGAATGCGAGATGTTCTCTGGGGAGGTGAGCGAAGCTTATAGAGGTTTTTATATGTACAGTGTTTGCATAAGTTCTCCTCAGTCAGCAAATCACAGCGGGGGTAAGATGAGCCACGTTTTAGTTATAGGGAGTTGTTCAGGGTAAGAAGATAGATGTACAACTAATATGCCTTTATAGTGTTCGGGATGTAGTCCATCCCCTGAAGTAAGAAGCAAGGGTCTAATGGATTTCTTCGTATATATGATGTCACTAACACAGTGGTACAGAACATTCATTATATTAGGGTTAGTTGTATCTTTTTATCATGTTTTTTCTCCTTTAGCTTTTTAAATTCAAGTTGTAGTTTATTTATTATTCTGATTTAGAAATAAAGGCATTCAAAATGTACAGTCTCTCACTTCTGCCAAAAAACAGATAAAATATTGATGACATCATTATGCACTTCAGATTTTCATCTTCCTTATTAAGAAAATGTTTAATTGTCAAATGTGTATTTTTGGTACAGATATTCATTTGCTTTTCTTTATTTTATTCTTTGTCAGCTTTTTTGTTTTTGCGTTTGTCTTCGCTGGAAGCTTTAAAACCAAAACAAATTCCTTCATCAGATTTCAGGCTGTGCGGTATATCAAATTCTATTGGCTTTTTGAAAAAAGGGAGGAGCTATGCAGTACGTCCAGCCCTAATTTACTGTTTCAGTGGAAAAACGTCAGCAGGCCGAATATTTCAAGACACTTCATTGGTTCTTTATATAAAAAATATATAAATAATTGTGAAAAATTTGTTTTGGAAAATATGGTAGTTGTAGATAAGCACTTGTTTGCATTGTTTGCATATTTTTTTATGATTGTTGGAAGTCTTTTTTTTCTATTGTTATATTCGTTATTTGTTCTTTGTGATTTTGTAAAATGTTCTTTGTGCTGTTTTTTGGCAAGGACTCACTGGTAGAAGAGAGTCATATCTCGATGTGATTTGTCCTTATAATATAGGATCAATAAATTAAAATGATATTTAAAAATGGCACTTAAAAGAGCTGTTTATTGCATAAAATAAATACTAGGTCCTTTGCAAATATAGCCATGTGACAAAATGATACGCTGGCACATCTTACCCCACACCATCTCATGCTGCACCTTTGGAGTCATTCTTGGAATTGAACCATAGGCCCTTCTCCAATAAATTTATGGAAAAGTAGGAGGCATGAGCTCAAATTGTTATTTGGTTGCTCTAACGACAGCCGTGGCCCTTGGCTATTTTGATACAGTGAATTTTATGCCTGTCAAAGGCTGTAATTGGACGACCCTATTTGCTGTCAGTATCACCCTTTTGAAGTCAATAGAAAAGAGAGCGAGTGGTGTGCCCACTGTTCCCTGCATCCTCAAAAAACACTTCTTTATCCCTTTTTTGCATTTCTCTCAATAGTCTCAATGCTTTCATTTCCTCAGAGTTTATTTATTTTTTCGTTGTTATTCCGTGTTACTGCGTGAAGTGCGTTTGGCCCTGCCTGGGGGAAAGCTGGCTATCTTTTAAATGATGTGTTCTGCAATCTCTCCTTGTCTTTGTGCCGTTTTCTTCTACACTTTTGATTTAAGAGTTTCTGATGTTGCCCCAAGTATAAAGAGCTGACGTCTGTGGAGGCCCTTTGGAGATCAGTTAACTCAACGTTAGCTTTGCAACTTCTCACTAACAGTTGAACAAACATGTTTTCCAGGACTTGGATTCCAGCTCTGAGCTTGATGAAAGCTCAGATGAAGATGAGAATTCTCGTGGCAGAAGATCTCAAGCAGGCAAGGGGGAATCCTTGTCACCCAACGGTTCGGATTCTTCCATCTCCCTTGGGGTAGACGACAAGAACCCTGGTTCTGAGGTAGAGCGCCATCTCCAAACCAGAGATTTTCAAAAACATTACCTCAACTGTTCTGAGAACAGCCAAGAGGGCCATAGTAGCATGGTGGACAGGCTTTTGGAGAAGTATGGGACCTGTATTCCCAACCACGATCCACGTCTGTACGCCTCCACTGCGTCCGATACCAAATCTATTGCTGGATACTCTATCCTGGCTTTCCCTGACTTCTGGGGTCACTTGCCACCACAAATACAGGAGCCCATGGCTAAAAGACCACCACACGTTCAGAGGTGAGCAACCAGATCTTTCATAATTTTGTATTTAATGAATTGATTATATTGCTTTCCTGTGGCTCAATGGTTATAGAGCATGGCGCTAGCAATGCCAAGGTCATGGGTTCGATCCCAGGGGATCGCACATAGTTCGAAACAAATGTATAGTACAATGCAATGTAAGTCGGTTTGAATAAAAGCGTCTGCCAAATGCATAAATGTAAATTATATGAAACATATATATCTCAAAAACAAATCTAAAGAGCGTTCCAACCAAGCGCGACTTGCACGAATAAATCGCTATTTGCACGTAGTCAGATGCGCGAACATTTTCAGTTTACTCACTTCATTCGCGAGTGAAATTCACTTCACAACTTCTGACAGGTGCCTACAGTCTTGTGTATGTATATTCAAATTGATTATAGAGTATATTTTACAATTTAACACATTGTCCGACCTCCTCAATCACTTACTTCATTTTTATTCCAGTTTCGTTAAAAGTAAGATGTATCGTAAAGCTCCAGGTATCAACATACAGCAAAGATGATTTGGTCCTCCATTGTTGTTTCGGATTTCCGGTTGCTACGTCATCATAACGTCACTACTAGAGCAAGCTCCTGATTGGTTAATGCAGCTCGATTTTTCACAAACGTTCCGATTTTTCAACTCTTGCGAATCACACGTGACGCGTGTCAAACGCCCGAAACACTCAATTCAATTTGCTCCAATCGTGCCATTCGCGCCGTCTAAATCTAATAACTTACAATGTAAATCCTTCGTGCTTAACGCTTCATTCGCATTTGGTGGAAACACACAGTTAGTCAACAACAAGGATTTGTAAAAAAACAACTGGAAGCTATTTGATGCCATAGAGCAGGGCTCCTCAAATCTTACCCTGGAGGTCCGGAGCACTGCAGAGTTTTGCTCCAGCCCAATCAAACACACCTGAGCAAGCTAATCAAGCTGTTCAGTATCGCTAGAAAATCACAGGTGTGCAAGTTTGATCAGGGTTGGATCTAAACTCTGCAGTGCTCCGGCCCTCCAGGGTAAGATTTGAATAGCCCTGCCATAGAGCCTTAAACCCTTACAGAGATCCCTTCATTTAAAGATTTGTTTCTTCCATTTGTACAGCTACAGTCATTACCTTGCAAATGATTATAAACACAGCAACATGAGCCATTAAACCATAGAAAAAAATTCCCCATAAGCAAATATTTCTTAAAATGTTTTCTAAAAGTTCAACTCTGTCGCCTGAAGTAGTTTTCTGCACTGTCTGTTTGCTTTGCTCCATAGGCACCCAAAAACTCTTTACTAGTGAGAAAATCCTCAAAACTATATCTCATTATGGTCGCCCCTTCGGTTTGAAACTCGTTTTTGCCGAAAACTTCCTTCAATGTGCAAGGCAGAGATTATAAGAAATTGACATTTATTTCCGTTATTTCACGGTTTATTGTGTTTCCTCAAGGGTAAGATAAGTTTATATTGGGATTATTAGTGTCATGTTCTTTCTCAAAAAGCCATTTTTGGAGTCTTAAGAAGGAAGCGTCAAACAACTAGTGACATTCGAACATTTTTAATTCAACAAGGCATTTTGCTATTCCCCTGTTGACTTTTGATGAGTTCTGACAGAATCTTATATCGTCATTTTTAGGTTTGACATATTTTTTTTCCTAATCGTTGTAGCGGGTGTTTATTCATTGCCGTAATAAGTTAAGAAGTGTGATTTTAGAACATACGGTTTCTTCTGTCGTACGCTGGATTAGGAAAGAGTTAGTTCCAACAGGTCATATCGAAAGGTTTGTCCTCACACATTTTAACCTTGATGAAGGAGAAAGTGCATTTTTATATCTTCGTTCTGTTTGCGAAAACAAGAAATAAACATTTTGATGAAAGTGCTTTGTGTTTATCGCTGGCTGTTTTTCCTCATTCATTGAACCCGATTACCGGCTGAAATTTGCACAAAAATTGGTTTCCGTATTTCGCATGAGGACAAGATGTTGTTCTTCTGTCGTCGAAAAGGAAATACAAAACATACAACAGCATTGCGGAAATTAGCCAATTAGCATCCTGGTGTGTAGAAAGATGAGGAACTGTAGGTTTGTTTGGAAATGGCATCATCCAGACAAAACTGAGAGCAACCAACCCTTTTTTCTGCACGTTTGTATAGACAACCGGATATTACCCCACCAGACCGGGTAACTTGCAGAAATTGAAGATAAGGCTTTGAGTAGTCAGTTGTTGTATTAGTGATGTCTAATGTTTAACTGTCACCTTTATGTTTTAACACATACACAAATATTAACAACTTTTGAAAAGAGAGAGGAGCCTTTATTCTGTTGAGCCTGAGGTTGGGTTTACAGTAAGAGCTCCCCCTTCAGGCAAGATTGTTAGAACACAAAAATTGCACATTTATCTACCTCTAGCTTTATAAATGGGGGCATACTCTGATGTTTTTAAATAAAGCGAAATGTGATGAATATAAACTAGTTCTGTTCCTTAAAAAGCTTTTAGATTCTGGGGAAAACATCTGTTCAACAATGAGTCTCCTTACGTTATCCATGATTTATAACTGATTTGAAAAGATTATAATAATTATTTGTAAGTTGAGCTGATTTTGCAGAAAATTACAGTTTGATGGAAGTCGACTTAAAGATAAATATGTAGAAAGAAGGTAACGATTCACTCTGAGCCGGTTGAAAATCGATTATAATATGTGACGACTCATGTCGGGTTGAGACGTCATAAAAATCGCAGTACATGTTTTGAACAGCAAGGGCTGTTGTTTTTCTGTAAACTTCGTAAACGTTGATATGCTGATATATCTTAAAAAAGTAATAGTTAGGACAAGCATAGCTAAAGTCTTAGTTTGTTTGTATTAAAGAGACGTTTCTATTATTCTTTTTTTATTTGATTTAGAATTTGTTTTACAACTGCAATTAAGTTTTGTTATTTGTAAAAAAACATCGTGAATCGCATCGTGCGACCAAAATCGTGAATCGCATCGTGAGCTGAGGGAATCCTTATTTCCCTACATCATTATTGTTAGTCACCCTTTATGCTCATTGCTGGGTTTAGGAAATATCTAACCAGCTCAAATGATTAAAAAGTGATGTTCAACTTTGACAACACAGTATTTAATTTCTTGAAAAACAGACTATATATAATATAACTTATTTATAAGGATGTTACAGAGATCTAACAAAATGACTGATAGTGAGTAGTGATCCTCATTTGACTTTTTTTAAATGACTTTTCCAGAAAGAAAGTTTTCGAAGACATCCAGCGTCTTCTCTCTACAGAGGACATCATCAACAAGGATGTTTTCGACCTGGAAGATCCGAGGTAAGACACTGCCTTTTCTTCACTGCGATTCCATTATAAAAATGACCTTTTATAAGATGCTACAGTAAATATCGTGGGAATCATCTAGATGTTATGCTAAAAAGCCCATTAGGTGTATTTCATTGATCTTACAGACATGCCAAATTAACGCCGCAGTGCCAACCACGATGTGAAGGGTTTTTAGATTGTCTTTGGTCACAGTCTTGCTAACATTTGTCCAGTGAAGCTGGGTTTGACATGGCCGTCACTGTCAGGATCATTCTGGGTGATAAACCTCTGAATGGACAATGTGTCCCAGTGCGGATGTTGATAGACAGCTTGTCGTCCCAGTCTGCTGTTTACCACAATGTAGCTTGCGGGTTGCAGCAAGTAACAGATACAAAACCGTTGTCTCTCTCTCTTTCTCTGTTTGTCATTCAGTCTGCAAGGTTCCACTGAAGGGTGTCCCAACTCCCTTCGTTTCTTTTCCAAATTCGAGAGCGGGAACCTGCGGAAAGCCATTCAAGTTCGCAGGTGATCCTCGGCATTACAACGCAGCTCACGTACACAAGCACGCACACGTGCCGCAGACAGCTCCGCGATTGCCCTTGGGCCTCATTTGTAGTGCGTTGGCAATCACGCTCGTGATTCCTCTCTCTTCACCACGTTTCCACTCTTTCAGCGAGCTTGTCTCGTCAGCGCACGCCAGATTAAATCAAAGACGCTGTCTGCAGAGCAGTTCAGATGTGCTTAAATAAAAGAAGCACCGTCATATTTTCCAAATGCAATGTGGCAGGGGAAGATCAGAAAGGGATGAAGTGATATTTTTTTCTGTGTCGTTTAAGGAAGGATTCTCTCCCTCTCTCTTATTACGGAGCTCCTTTTCAGTCATACTCCTGTTTTGTCTGATTTTACTCTTGCAATCTCTCTGTTGTAGTCACGAATATGATTTGATCCTCAACGCCGATGTCAACTCCTCCGCACACTATCAGTGGTTTTATTTTGAAGTCAGTGGTATGGTGGCCGGAGTGCCTTATCGATTTAACGTCATCAACTGTGAGAAAGGAAACAGCCAGTGTAACTACGGTAAGATGACGTACATCCACCAGTCAATGCTTTATGGTTATAGGGGTGGGGCTTTAGCGCAGTTATGGCTTTGATTGGTTGATAGGAAGTATTGTGGCAGAGGTAGCATGGTCATTTAAACAAATCTCTGATCACCCTGTTAGGATTTAATTTGCGCATAAAATTGGAATAAGGTATATTATCCCTTGCATTGCAGGTACTTTTATGCACAACCTAAAAGCTTTTGGTTTCCAACCTAGATTTTAAATGGATGGTTCAACCAAAAAATGTCATTATTTGCTCCCACCCATATTATTTCTAACTAGGAATGTGACGGTATTTAACACGAGTGTCTCCACTGTATTTAGATTTTGTTACAAAAATTATTTAAAAAATGTCGGCATTGTCCTCTTAATTCAAAAAGCCTTGAATATTGAATTAAAAATAAGGCTGTCAAATGATTAATCACGATCAATCGTATCCAGAATAAAAGTCAGTGTTTACATAATATATGTCTGTGTACTGGGCATATATTACTTTTGTATTTATAAACACATACACATACAGTACATACATAATTAGGAAATATTTACATGTATATAGCTATTTAAATTGACTCAAGTTATACATTTTTAAACTTAATATTTTTCTTAAATATATACGTGTATGTGTATGTGTTTATAAATTCAACTTTAATTTGCACTGTACAAAGAAATACATTATATAAGTAGTAGATGGAATTATATGCGATTAATCATTTGACAGCCCTAATAAAAAATGTATTTGAGTTAATATATATAAAGTAAACATATTTTTAAAACAATTCCAAATGCAAAGAACAACATTGAAGATTTTTACTCTTTACTCGTATATTTGAGTCCAGATAAAAAGTTAAAATACTTGACGTCTGTTTCACTTCATTTATCTTATTGACAGTAGTTTCTTAATGAACGCATGTTCTTGGTGTGACCCATGTTATTTGAATTCTCCAGACGGCATTATACCCGCCAACACACGGCTTCCGAAGCTTCAGAAAGCACCTCAGTGGTAGCAGCTAAATCATATCTCAGTCCGGCATTGCTCTCAAACACAGCGGTGGGCTGGAGCCGCTCTTAAATCTGACACCAGCCGTATATCCCAGAAAAATACAGTGCTCTGGCATTTCCGAGTTCCTCCTCCGATAAAGTGCCTTCAATGGCCCTTGACTGTCTTTTTCTCATTTCGGTGTGCAGCTGGGCATTATAGGAGACTTGTGCCGGGCCACCGTCAGGCTTTTATGTCTCTATATTAAATAAGATGTCCTTCGCTGTTGACCTTATGTGAGTTGAAGTAAAACTTACTCCCAACAAACATCCATAAAAAATGCATTCCAAAATAATCTGTCAACGTTTATGCGCTGGGGCACGGGTTTTTATGGCCGGGTTAAAGTGCAGCAAGGTATTGTGGGTAATGATCTAGTTTTATTTATTTGGATCTTTATCAGAGACTGTATATTCTAAATACTACTAAAATTAATTTGCAAGTGCAGCTTTAGTCTTGTGCATGATTGAAATTCACAGTTTCAAGGTGTTGTCAAGATGGCCGCCGTGTCCCGACTTGATTTAAAGGGACTATGGTGTTATTTAGGAAATTTTTGTATTTATTTTTGTATGTATTTACATTTTAAAATTCTAATGAAAATATAGTTTTGACCCCCATTGATCATTGGTTTATATGTGGTTTTGTTTGTTTTAGGCATGCAGCCTGTGTTGTATTCTGTTAGAGAAGCTCTGGAGGGAAGAGCACACTGGGTACGATCAGGCTCTGAGATCTCCTATTACAGGTAAAACCCACAGGGTGTAAGGTACAAAAGTTGAAATCTGGAGTGACTTCACATCATTTGCTTCATACTGTTTACATGTAACTACACTATTTCCACTTCACTTTCCACAGCAGTTGGCTCTGCTCACCTCTCTTCACATTACATCTTCTTTCTTTAAGAGATAAAATTGTTACAACAGCGCTGTGTTTTTAACTCCTCCACAGAAATCATTTCTGCCCAGGAGGAGGTCAAAATTCTCAGTTTTACACCTTGACGTTCACAGTGACCTTTCTTCACGATGATGACGTGTGTTACTTGGCGTACCACTACCCCTACACCTACTCCAACCTCCAGGTGAACATGTTGTGTGCTTTGTAAGGTGGCCTCAGAAGGGTCTATAGGGCCCAAGACTAGCAAGATGTAATAAATCCTGTCGAGAACATGACAAGGGATGGATTTCTTTTATTTAAGGGTTTATGTGGTTCTTTTGATTTTTATGGTCATATGTGGTGCAGTGGTACTGTTATGTTTCATTTGTTTATGCTGTTTTTGGAATAAATCTTAATAATCAGTAATATTTATTTATTTGCATTCATTACTCATATTTTTTTGCTGTATTAATAAGTAGTTAGACTCTAATGAGAGTCCAAGATAATATAAAAGAATGTTAAAACAAATTCTAAGATAAAAGTCAGTGCACTGTAGTAATATCTAACTGCATTAATTATTTCATATTTTGACTATATCACTGAGAAATGAGACTTACAATGTCACAGAGTATAACAAGAATTATAAAAATGTCAAAATATTTTCTGAACAAGTTTGCCTTGCACAAAAAATTGACATTAATCGTCAATAAATGGCGATTTCCATGACTGAAGACTGAATATAAAATGTTATGCATTTATTCCCCAGACCCATCTGAAGATGCTGGAGAATTCGGTAGACCCACGAAAGGTTTTCTTTAGACGTCAAAATCTCTGCGACACATTGGCGGGGAACTCCTGCTCTTTAGTGACGATCACAGCTTGCCCCGCTTCTAAAGCTTGGAAAGACCTGCACCAGCTGCGTGAGTCTGAACCAAATGAATCACAATGACATGATGTTTGTGTGTGTGTCTACAAACCTGTGCTGAACATCTGAGCTTCTGGTGAAGACAGTATATTGTTTATATGTGTGAGTTGGAGGGCATATGCTCCTACGGTTTGGCAGCTCTTTAAGGGAGTCGGAGCAGCTGAGGTCTGACATCTCCTGTCAGAGGCGGAGTCGGGGAGATTGCGTGTGTGTGTGGGCGGTTGGGTGGATGGATCCTTGTGGGGAAGACACGGTGAGATGAGGTGTCAGTGTTTGACTCTCTAGCTAAAACATATGTTGCTCCATGGGACGGAAAGCTTAAAGAACAAAGAGACAACGTGTGGGGCTTATTCTTTATGGTAAAGAAGTCACACAACATTTTAATCACGATTAATTGATTTAAAAGTTTCTTTAGATGTTTGTTTGTGTGGAGTGTATATTTTTACGTTTATACACACAGAAATACATGTTTAAATTTAAGAAATATGTGCAATGTAGATTACATTCATGTAAAATAGGTCTGTAAAACGATTAATCGCGATTAATCGCACCCAGAATAACAGTTTGTGTTTGCAAAATGTATGTCTGTGTGCTGTCTATAATACATTTGTATTGATATACACATATCACATGCATGTATTCATGACAAGCAAGACAAATATAAAAAATTTTGATTTAAATTATTGGTAAATATAAATAAATACACCTTAATATATCTACATGTATGTGTTTGTTTTTGTGTTTTTTAATACAAAATGAATATGCACAGTACACAGACATATAATATGTAAACACATACTTTTATTCTGGATCCGATTCATCGTGATTGGTTGACAGCCCTTATATAAACTTATGTAAATATTTGTTATATATATATATATATATATATATATCTGTGTGTTTATGTGTGTACAAGTTTTGTTATATCTGTGAGGCCCTAATGTCCTCAGCAGTACAGTGAATTGTAATTACAACTGATTTGTGAGGACATTTTACTGGTCCTCACTATGTAAAAAGACTCATAATTCGGTCAAATACTGTTTTTCTTTAAATGTAGTGTCTTGATGTCTAGGTTTAGGTGTTGGGGTAGTGATAGGGGGATAGAATACAGTGTATCATAAGCCTGATATAAAATCAAAGGAAGTTTATGGAATGTCATCGCTAGTATAGTAAAACAAACCTGTATGTGTGCGCATTAATAAATAAACATACGCACCATTTATTTAAACACAAAAAAACATATTTGTGCTCCAATTTATCGATTTTGCATCCTTAGTTAACTTTTTTTACTTCACACGTAAGGAAGTTGTCAATTTTGTTGAACACACTCTTTAAAGTTATATGATAGTCTGCGTTCACATCTGCGTCACTCTTTTACAAAAAATGCCAGTAGTTGTGTCAGTGTACGAACTCCAACCCCAACCCATTGGTACCACCTCGGCAGCAGGGCTGACAGGTGTGACTGCAGGTGAAGCTGCAGATAGATGCGTCAGGCTTGACGGAATATCCAGAGGGATGTGCTGGGACACGCTGACCCTACTGCGGGCCACTTCCACAGGGTAGCGCGGCTCTCGCCCAGACACCGTCTCCTGATGAATATTGAGGCGAGACATCTGCGGTGTTCTCCCAGTAGACCGGCACGAAGCATCTGGCTCAGTTGGTGGTTAAGGGACGACCGTTCCAATTCGCCAGAATGCTGACATTCCCTGAAGGCTTTCAGAGGTACGACAAAGTGACCTGCAGATTGTCATGTGGAGTGACCCACTAGCTACCTTGGAACTTGGAAGTTGATCAGAAGCTTTCAATTATTAGCGTGTATACATTAGCTGTGATTTAACCCTGTGTACGTAAGACCATAACAGGAAGAAATGATTTATACAATACGTTCAAAACAAAAAATGATACACTTAAGCTTTAAATCTGACGTATAAAGGAATTGCAGTTTCATTCAGAAACAGCGTGCAACTAAAGCAAGTATTTTTTCCCCTCCGGTTGGCACACACTTGTGTTGTGACAGCAGCTGCTGCAGTGGAGCACAACCTTACTGCAGTGAACAGCGTCCAGCGAGATTCACAGGGCTCTATGTAAACATCAATACACTCGAACACGCAGGGCATCTCATCCATCTGTCATTGTCCTGCTGCGCGTGTCGTCTCAGCTGACATCATGCTGAAACATCACAGTGCATTTCATTAACCTGAACATCCATACGAATAAAGATAAAGAAAACACCTTCATCCCCGCAGGAGGTGGTTGTGTGTCACTAAAATAAAGAAGATACTGTAAATGTGTTGTTTCTAGATATTAGATACATACAGCCGTGGAAAAAATTAACAGAGCATTCCAAATTTTCATTGAATCAGCATTTCAAGATGTATTGTTGCCATTCAAGTCTAGTGTCTGTTGAATTTCAACAAAATCAAACCTCAGGAGTGACATAAAGTCATCCAGCTGAACTGCATGACAACGGACAAAAATCCAGGTTCTCACATTATAATTTATAATGTGTCCAGATATTACTGTTGTATTGCTTAAAAGTGAATAGCAACTAATTTTTCTTTGGCCTATTTTAGCATCTTTTCTGTTATTTTGACATGTTTTCATTTTCTGCAAATAAATGCAAATAGAACCAATACTTTTATTTAAAATATGGGAGAAATATTGATAGTAGTTAAAAGAATGAAAAAAAAGATAATTTTACGCATAAATAGTAAATTCAGAAAAAAACTGAAACTTATTTTGAAATGGTCTCTTAATTTTTTCTGCGGCTATGTATTTTCTTTTCTCTGTTTTCTATTATTCAACAGGGCTATATCTATATTTATTCGGTATGTTTAACTTTTTTTCTTGTATGCTGCTTTGATACAAAGCAAACTGTAAATGCACTATAAAAATCTACTTGGATTTCACAGATTAGATAATGTTATGTTTATTGTTTTCTTTGGCGTCAAATAATATTTCTTGGATCTCACAGGCAATTACTGTATATACAGTTTGATGATCTCTTTCTAAACGTATACAGTCACGGGACAAATTATTCACAGTTTGCTGGACTAACGGAGCGATGCATCCACACCGTTGACACATCTTACCCCATTCCCCACAGAGTTTACAATAACCCAGCTCCTGTGGCAAAATACAAATTCTGACATTTGCCGTTTTTGAGGATTACACCTTAATGAGCACATTGAGGTTTAGAGGCCTTAACATGAGCTCTGCTTTTACACATAGCTGGATTTTCATAATCACCTAACATGTTCTCTCATGCGCCTACGAACGCTCCCATCCGCCGTTATTGAATAAAAGGCATTGGATGTGATTAATAGTAATCGGTGGCACCAAACATCAATCACCGTCAACAAATTAAGCCGCTTTTAAGTCATTTGTGATTAGAAGGGAACACAGGTCACTGCTTATTTTCCAGTGTGTACGAAAAAAAGTTGTCATGGAATGAAGACTCATTAATGAGACACGTCAGACAAGCAACGCCGACCTTTGTTTATCGTAAAGCCGCGTAGCTGACCAGCGGAACAATGCGGATTAAAAAAAAAGGAGGTAACTCAACCGAATAAACTTTGCGGCTTAGTTTGTAGTGGGTTTATTTGCATATTACTCGCAGGGCTTCTAATTAAACAAATCCTCTTGATGTGTCACACCTGTGTACAACATCCCCTTACTGTAAATTCTCACTTTTATATTCTTTCCCATGAAAGCGCCTGTATCCACAATGGAAAAAGAAGTTAAAATGTCTCTCGGCAGTCTGTAAATAATAAACATGTCACTTAGTGTGCATTGCTTTAAAGGCATAGTACACCCCCCAATAAATCCTGGTATTTATTCTCCCTTATGTCATCCTCAAACCTGTAAGTCTTTTCTCTGTGGAACACAAAAGAAGATGTTTTAAGGAATGTCTCGGTGGTTTCGTGTCCATACAATGGAAGTCAACAATGTTGTTTGGGCACAAACATTCTTCAAAATATCTTCTTTTGTATTCAGCAGGAGAAAGAAAGTCATACATATTTGGAATGACACGAGGGTGAATAAATGATTGTATATATCATATTCGTTTGTTTGACTGTACAGTTTAGCAGTACATGAAGCTTTTCGATTCAGTCTGCAAGTTTTATCCTTCCTCTATCTTTTATGCTGTCGCCATCTGTGCCATTGCTCTGTCCTTCATATTCACCCAGTGTCTTCTATCGGCGTCATAAACGCACTTCCTCCACAGATCATTGGCCAGGAGCGACATTACAGGTAGATAATGGCTTAACCGTTCTTTTTGGTGCATTGCAGGCTCATTTCTCTTTTTTATTGTTGACTGAATTAACATGAAACATAACTGTACATATCCAACTGGCATATTGATTTTTTTGCCTCCGCTCTGGTGTTGTATTATTGGTAGTTTCCAAGATGTACATTTTTGCCAGCTGAACCAGAATATCATAGAGAGTTTGGCCAATATAGAAAACACAGACCCATGCCTTATCAACCACAGGACAATGTGCAAGTGCCACTTGGGACTTCTTGGAAACTGTACTAATGCCCTGGCAACAACCCACGTCGGCAATCTTTGCACAGGCAAAGATTTATTTTTAAAACATACATAGTACATAGTCACACTGTTATTTAAGCCTACTTATATACAGGCAAAAATCACGGAGAACAAGAATAAATGTGGACACATTAAGAGATGCATATAACATAATAACGTTAAAATACAGATGACCTGAATGTCAGAACTGGGTGACCTCAATGTGAAGTGCACAGAAGGAAACACAGACACAGCAAGTCTCCCCACAGACTGCCTTTGCCGAAACCGTCACGCAGAATGAGATTACGCTCAATACTTAACAAGCCAAAATGAGTTGGAGCAAAATGCCTATGAAACTCTTTTAATTAATAAACGGCATTATTAAAAGCTGCATTTTCATAAGCTTTGGGGGGCAAATTCGTCTCATGATTACAAATGGACATGTCTGATATGCTCTAATTAGACTTGATTTGCATATACAGGAAAGGATTACGGAGTTGGGTTTTGATAGCTTAAGGCTGGCTTTGTACTTAACAATCAGGAGGCGGAGACTTCTCCTCTCTCTTATTCTTTGTGTGTGAGAGAGAACTTTAGTAACTTAATTTCTTCGTTTTTTTTCTTAAAAAACATCTAGGTCTGGAGAACAGAAAAGAAGATATTTTGTAGAATGTTGGGAAGCAGAATTCGTTGGTACCAGTTGACCTCTATGGTATGGACACAAACCACTAATAAGTCAATGGTACAAAGGTATTTGTGACCAACATGCTTCAAAATATTTTATTCTTTGTTCTGCAGAAGACAGGTCATACAGGTTTGAAATGACGTAAATGATGACAGAATTTTGGGTGAACGGCAACTTTATTTGTAGGGTGAATCATTAACCCGGTACAGTAGCCTACTCATCAAACTTGTACTTTTTTGCTTGACATAATGTGCAATATAAGATTCAATTTTCATTACGCATCTCTAAGTGGCATTTAACAGAGGCACATAAACCTGCACATTAAGCTCTGACACACAAGCACATAAGCAGTATGGAGATAATACAGCACGTTTCAGATGATGTGATGTCAGTGGGAGATTCGCTCAGATGACAAAAGCTGCAAACCCAAAAACACAATAGGGTTTATTTCCACTCTCGTCTTCCATTTCCTTTATGTGCTGTCTGGCTTTCTCTCCATATACTGTTTGGGTTGAAGTCGACTATGTGCCAACGACTCCTTCGTGCGCAGCGAGTGAAAGCTGGGCTCTGAAAGGATCGGCCCGCGCGCTTCCCACTGGGAGCGTGGGAAGATTGACTCTCAAAGTAACAGAGAGGAGATCCAACTGAGCGTTTTGTTCTGCCTCTTATAGCTCATTACTCCTACATCCCTGCATGTGTACGGTAAACATATATTTTATTGGGCATTTACGTGTAAATGGGATCAAGGCAAACATTCACGTGGACTGGAAATGTGGAGGATTCGTTTCACAGCGAGAAAATAGAGAGCAGAAATAGATCAGAGACATTATGCGTTGCGTAATTGCTGTTGCAGATAGACAGTGAGATGCAGAGTGGAAATTAAAGACTTTACGAAGTTAACTGTTTTTTTAGAAGCATGACACATTTTTTAAGGTTTGTCACTGTGAAAGGAAGTCTTTTGAAAATTGTCTGGCAGCTTGGGCGCCAGAAATATTCCGTAAAATAACATTTTGTCAAAAATGTTGTTTTGCATTTGCTGTGTTTGTCTGTAATTTTATATCTTTTGACCGTATTTTAAAAATAGACCTGTTTTAAAAACACACATTTTCCGGAAACTTGGCTTGTAGCTTGTATGTTGCATTAGGTTCACATCCATCTTGGACAAAGGATATTTTTGTACATTACTTGCAGCATTGACAAATGGATGTGTATGAACATGCAGTACAGGAAGTAAGAGAGAATATGTAGAGTTGCCGAGCTCCAAGTTGATCTCCACTTTTTCTTAGCCCAAGAGTCGCTCTTGAGGGGAATTGGGCCTGCTGATGTGATATTTATCACTTAAAAAATTTCTCGAGGACATTTTCATGATACCTGTATTTTCTCTGCACTGGTTCGGTGTGATTTACATTCAGGATTTCTGCCACAGAAACATTTGAACAATTGGACCAGTGGTTTGTCTTGTAGGTTCAATGACGTTATTCTCATTTTCATGTTCGGTGATGTTTGAACTAAATACAACCAACAAAATATTTATTACCCGATCAAAATGTTAAACTGACATCTTTAAGATTTAATTATATATGTAAGATTAAAAATAATATAGAAAGAGACCGGACATGCTTCAGGACCATGTTAACATCTCTTTAAAGGTCCAGTGTATGCATTGCAACCAACGGCTCACCCCTCACTTTTGAAGCACTATGGTGGCTAACACAGGACTAAGATTTTGTCATGTTTTCACTTCTTTGTTGAAGGCAATAACGTATTTACGAAACGCGTTATGTAGAGCAGTTTGTCTGTTTAGGACTACTACATTGCGAGTTCCATTCAAGGGGATCCGCGGTGTATGTAGAAATAGCTCATTTTCATCATCTTAGACATTCTTATTGTAATTTAATTTAAAATTCCACGCAACATGCTAGTCACAACCCATGTATACCTTTGTTATGGCAAAAAATAAAATAATAATGCCATTATATAATTTCGCTCCACAAAAAGAAAAAAAAACCCACTCCAGCATAATTGCCTGGATGTATTCAGATTCAATTAAATACTGAAAATGAAACGTAGCCGGCGAAAGAACTCGTAAACAGAGGCCGTGCAGAAACTCATTATGAAATCATCAATAGCAGAATCACGCAAATTAGCCGCTCCTTCTGCCGTCTTTTGTCGGGTGGCAGCCAGGGCCGTAATAGTCGGCCGAAATTAAATTTTAATGTGTTTTTGATAAGCTTTGTCCATCTCTTTTGGATTTGTAAACTCGCGCAGCAAGGTGATGTCATTTTCCCGTCCAGATTAAATGAGTTGAAGCGAGACGTCAAATGAAAACCTGACACTCAGTAATTGCTGTGTAATGTTGTGACAGCAGAGAGTCGTGCTGATTTGCTTCTCCCGTTCTAAAACATTTGATTCCTCAATAAAAGACTCTGTTTGTGCCAATGGTTAGTTTAAAAGTCATTAGTAAGTTGCCAAAGTCAAAGACTGTTGTTCCAAATCTGTATACATTTCTGTGCTTTCATGAACACAGAGAAAGAAATTTGGTAGAATGCTTGTACCCAAACAGTTCTCGTCCACCATTGACTACCGTAGTATGAAAAATTACAATAGTAGTCAAAAGTGCCCCAGAACTGTTTGCTTTTTGCGTCAAGTGGTTCCATGCAACATTATTAAGTCATTTGACCAAATAAAAGTTAAGTTGTATTAACAAAATAAATTTAAGTTATGTTGACAAAACATTTTTGAGTAAATCCAAACCATTCCGATTGTACCAATAATTTTAAGTTAATTAAACTCAATATTTATCTTTCTCAATGGTACTTTTTGTTGTCGTACATAAATGATGCAGACTTACTGCATGTGTGTCAAATTACAATGAGCGAATGAGATGAGAGGCATCTTATTAATGGATTAGTACAGATAAGCTCATTGAATGATGCAATAGATATTACTGGTGGTCATAAACCTCTAACATCGTAAGCGTATGTACCACTCTTCAAAACAATGCCAAAACTAAAAAATACAACAAACTCTGTTAAACCTCAAAGTCAAATGAACATTAAGCACAAACAAGTCTTTTTTTCTTTACTGAAAAACACTTAAAATAACACTAAATTGCCTAACTGTCTAAATGCAGTCTAACGCAAAGCATGCTGGGAACTGAAAATCCCCCTCAACCAATCATGGTGAATGAACTTATTTATTATATATAATTTATATTAACGAAACTCACCAATATGTCCAATATTATAGGGTTTTGCTTTCTTCTCAACAATGTTCAGTTGACCAGTCAAACACTTGTCAAGTAAAGCTGACAGAAATTTCGTTAATTCAGCTACTTGCATTCTTTGTGTTCTGTCAACAAGGATGGGTTAAATAAACCTAACAGCAGCAACAGTTAATTTTTTGGAGTGGACATTCTTTAAAATATATTATTATATGTTCAACAGTACAAAGAATCACACAATATAAAGCAATGTTTACTACTATGGTAGTCAATGGTGGCCAAGATCTGGTTACAAGCCTTCTTCCAAATATCTTTCTCTGTGTTTATCAGAACAAAGAAATTTCTGCGATAACTCAGAGGTTGCTGGTTCAATCCCCACAGAAGGTCTCCAGTTGGGCTCGACTCTGTTAAATTCACAAAAGACAAACACAGATCTGTTCGTTCTGTAAATGCATGAGACATTATTCAAAAAAATGTATGTTATTAATGTTTCCTGTAGGTAACCGGCCATGTGTGGTGCTGACGGCGAGGGTTCATCCAGGGGAGAGCAATGCCAGCTGGGTAATGAAGGGCACGCTGGAGTTCCTGTGCAGCGATGATCCTGTGGCAGAGAGCTTGAGAGAAGCCTACATCTTCAAAGTTATCCCCATGCTCAATCCTGATGGGGTCATTAATGGCAAGTATGTACAAGTACGGTGTTGCGTTGGGTCGTGGTTTGAGTTCAATCGATCTGTATGAATCTGATTTTAAAGAGATAACTGTCCCAGAAATAAAAAGTGACATCACCCTCATGATGTTTAATACCTGTATTTGACTCAGAACAAAAAGAAGATATCTTGAGAAATGTGTCTGTGGGTTTGTGTCCATAATGGGAGTCAGTCGGCCAGTGTTGTTTTGTTATCAATGTTCTTCAAAATATCTTCTTTTGTGCAAAGACAGAAAATCAAACAGGTTCGTAATGACATGGGTGAGTAAATGATGACAATTCACACACAGTCATTCTTTGCCCTTGAAATTAAATGCTGTGATAAAAGACAAACAGCAACCATGTTTTAATCGATGATGTATCACTGTATCCCCCCGCTGTTCCGGACCAGATAGTATTAACATGTGTAAAACCAATGCAGAGGTCAACATTGTGGCCGTTCTCATTCACCAGCTCCTCGCCCGGGCTTATCAACACTCTATTCAGAGCCGAGTTGAATGATCGATTCTCCTCGCAGCTTCCTCACAAGCGTCTGTGACCTGATTTCCTTACAGAGTGAGTTGTGAGACCGGGGTCTCCTGTGTTGCGTGGCTTCTCTCTTATCTGGAGTCGTGTACGGGGAGCTTCTGTACGGAGCGCTATTGATCGGCCATGCTAACTGTATTAGATTGTCTGTTTGGAGAATGGAGGTGTAGATCGGTGAGCGGCCAGTTTAAGGAAAGGTGCTCGTTCAATCCCAGAGGATTTATTCCTCTTGTCAACAAGGACTAAGGTGCAGATTTAATACGAAGGTCCGGGATGATGCTAAAACTGGATGAAGTGAATACACATGAGTCATTCGAAAGTTGGAATTGGAAAACGACCACTGAGGAATTTGTGTATCTAAATCATAGCGGATTCGGGTTGCACTCTAGTTTTACTGTATGTAAGGGAATCATGTGTGCCACCCAGTGACACGCACGCCAAAGCAATCCTACGCTCGTTTTGAATCGATGCTCTGTTTGTTTTCCCAGCAGCCCCCACAAATTTCCATGCCGGATTTCGATTTCGCTTCAACAAAGCGTGAATTCACCTGCAGGGTGTTCCTTCCCGTGCGGGAGTCGTAATTAAGAGGTTCAGGTCAGCCTGTTGCTTGGTGACAGGTCTGAGAGACGTGGGAGAAGGTTCGATGCCTCAATAACGCCGACGCTGCGTCTGTCGTCGTCGAACTGCTGTTGGAAGAATCAGAAAGCAACAATAATGTGTTGATAGCGTATACGTTTTGTATTTTTCAGTAGGACGGTTTATTTCGTTGTTTGCTATTTCCGTGAATGGTTTGAAAACTAAAAGGTTTAGAACAGTATTCATTACGCACGGAGACACGGCTCACTTAGACAGCTCAGGAGCCCACCTTTAAGATCGGACGGCTTCTAAATATGAGCACTCCGGTCAGATTCATTTATATGGTAATGCGGTATTGCATAGATATAAATACAGCAGTGTTGCAGCCCTTTGAAATGGAAATGACGGGCTGTGAAAAGGTCACATTTGCTTCCATCAAATACATCGTAGACTGTCGAAATTTTGAAGGGAAATATTGGCAATGTAGGTCAAGGGGGCCTGATGTTTTCTGTTAAAAGCTTTTAAACCGTATAAAAATCAGACAGCAGCATTCGCTGTGGTGGTGTGAAGTACTTTTATAAGTATTGTGCATATAATAAACTAATGCAGTGAAATTGTAATATAGTCCGATTTTAAGGATGATAAACAGGGACTGGGAAACAAATTCGGCCCTGGATTTTTCGGCACACATCGGCCCTCCACCAATTCTGTCACCGGGGAAGTGGGGAGTGTTTTATGACATCAGTTCTCCATCAATACTGTGGACGGGGGATGGGGAGGTGTGGTAGGGTTGTGTATGTAACATGTGTATCTTACGTGTCCGACTCGCTAATGCCTTCACATTACGTGCATTCGCAGTTGATCATATACCCATATGACATGAGAGTGAATAAATTATTTGAACATGTTTGTTTTTGGGTGAGCTATTCCTTTAAGTTTCCACATTTCTGAGTAAGTCAATTGTTTTGTAAATTTATACAATGCAATACTAATTTTAAAAGATTTTTGCCCATTGAAAGTTGTCTAACACAATGAATAATATTTACTTTTAATGTTGTTTAAAGCATTGCTTGTTGTCCAACCCTGTTGAAAAAAAAACATATGATAGTTTGGTATGTTTTGATGCTGGTTTGTGCTGGTTTAAACTGGTCACTTTTAGGTTTAAGATGGTCATGTGCTGGTTGAAGCTGTTCATGTCCTGGTTTAAGCTGTTCACGTTCTGGTTTAAGATGTTCACGTGCTGGTTTAAGCTGTTCATGTGCTGGTTGAAGCTGTTCACGTCCTGGTTTAAGCTGTTCCCGTGCTGGTTTAAGCTGTTCACGTGCTGGTTTAAGCTGTTCACGTGCTGGTTTAAGCTGTTCATGTGCTGGTTGAAGCTGTTCATGTGCTGGTTTAAGCTGGTCACATGCTGGTTTAAGCTGTTCATGTGCTGGTTTAAGCTGTTCATGTCCTAGTTTAATCTGTTCATGTGCTGGTTTAAGCTGTTCGTGTGCTGGTTTAAGCTGTTCATGTGCTGGTTTAAGCTGTTCATGTCCTGGTTTAAGCTGTTCATGTGCTGGTTTAAGATGTTCATATGCTGGTTTAAGCTGTTCATGTGCTGGTTTAAGCTGGTCTTTTGCTGGTTTAAGCTGTTCATGTGCTGGTTTAAGCTGTTCATGTCCTAGTTTAATCTGTTCATGTGCTGGTTTAAGCTGTTCGTGTGCTGGTTTAAGCTGTTCATGTGCTGGTTTAAGCTGTTCATGTCCTGGTTTAAGCTGTTCATGTGCTGGTTTAAGATGTTCATATGCTGGTTTAAGCTGTTCATGTGCTGGTTTAAGCTGGTCTTTTGCTGGTTTAAACCAGCATCAAAACATACATAACCCAGCATATGCTGTTTTTAATCAACAGGGAAAGTCTGCTTATTTGACAAAAAAATTGACAAACAGGGAAGATCTGTTTGACTACCGTACAGTTTGGCAAGGTTGTGAGACCAGCTAGTTGTTTTTTTAAGCAGGGCACAACACAGCTATTGTTTTTTTGTGTATTTTATCCATTTCTCCAACAAAGCACCTTGGGAGCCACGTAAACATATTCATTTTTGTAGTTGGTTGGAGATAAAACCGAGTGAAGTCTAGCTCCCTATGCGCCGTTTATGTAGCACGTAGCATTAGCGCCCGGCGAGATCTCATTGACGATTGTTCCTCTTGTCTGAAATTGGGAAAAGACAATCCTGTTCGGCGTCCGTCGACTACAGGGACGAGGAGATTTAAACGGATGCCACCTGAGACAAACGGCAGCTTTGCGTTTGCTGTTATCTCAAAGATAGAGCGAGCAACACGTGGGGGGTGTGATTACATACTCTTGCGTCGGCCCGGCATGGCACAAAAAAAAGCCTTGTTGTGAACAAACCCATGTGCTCTGATGTTTTCATCTCTCGGTGGCTTTCAGTACTGTCAGATTAAATAGTGTGTTTGACATCATAGGCTCTCGTATGAATCAAATCAGCTATACGTCTAATGTTGTATGCACCACAATCAACAGATATTTGTAGTACACATTTCGTTTTGATGTCACGTTTTCTTCATTAGATGGAAAAGAAACATCTGTTTGAATTTCTAACATCCAACAGAGACAGGAAGGTATGTTAGCATAAAATGCAAACGTAATCGATCTTATTTTTAAATATATTCAGCACCGCTGTGCGTGATTCGCTGATTCACAGTACATATTTGATAACTATTCGCCGGGCCAACGTCAGTTTGGCACATTTCAGCCATTTAGGGCGAATGACTCCCATGAATCATCAGGCTGACCGTTGGCATTGACCAGGCTGAGCTCATCACAGTCGAGCGGACATATGCCAGCACATTCTCTTACTGCGACGAATCAGCAGATGAGGTCTCTCATAAGGCGCCAGCACTTGTGTGGGCTAACATGGTGTTGGATGCAAACAAGATCGGCCTATTTGTTTGACTAAGGACCGGGCAAAATTAACCAATAAACGAACTGTAAATCGTTCTTTGTTAGTTCTAATGCAAGACGCCAGCCGAAGATGAAGTGTAATCGTGTCTGAAATTGAATTAGCCGTTGTTTGACCGCTGTGACTTGTGGGAACTTGAAGGGTGTGATGTCTAATTTTGATGTATAAGCTTTGAGAGGTGATTGAACTTTAAAGCTGATTTCATAGGCTTGTTAGTTCACCGAATGAGTGAAGTGTGGGGTTTGAGGTAATAATCACATCTGTTGTTTCATTGCTCGTTCCATTAATGCCATACTGTAGTGACCCATTACTTTTTTATAAGGCATTAGATGCACAAATGTTGCTTTGTTGAAGGAACTTTTAGATATGGTACATAAACTGTTGTCCAACATAAAATTAGCCTACCACAAAATGAGTCTAGTTTTAAACTGTATCAACAAAGATCATCAACAATCTGCTAAATTGATATTGAATTTATTTTGGGATTTTTTTTATTCATATTTAATACAGATAATATATCAAACAAAATTTTAGTCTTGTTTTGTTCCAAATATTTCATTCGGTTTATTTAAGTATTCTTGTTCACTTTTTTATTTGTTTTAGGAAAATGTATCCCTATTTAATATAGATCATTTATAAAAATAGTTTTAAGTATAAATATTTTATTTTCTTGTTTATTGTGCCTGCTTTTGTTGTTGGATTTTTTGTCACCGACAATGTCTTGACATGTTTAAGTGATGTTATCGCCAGATTTTCACAACATTGATTCTGTGGCCTAAAGAATACACGATAACGGTATTACCACAATGTCTGTGCAGTAAAAAGGCAATAATGCTTTACGTGAAAGTAATCTTGAATTTTGGTTAATAAATCACACAAAAAAAGATGGCGTAGGTAGGCAGAGACAGAGTCTGTAATCATTGTGGGTCTTATAGTAAATTATTTAGCTTGTTTTAAATTTTGGTAAATTATCACATAACATATTTATAATCATGGTTTATATCACCGTTACCGTTAAAACTGGTATATTGTCACTAGGGCTTTCAAATGATTTTTTGCAACTAATCGTAAACAAAATAAATGCTTATGTCAACATAGTATGTATATATAAATGTTCACAGATACATATAAATATTTCGGAAATATTTACATGTGTACAGTATTTTAATATTTAGATTTATTATCTAAATAAACAACTTACTATATAATTTTTCCTACAATTATGCATGCATGTGTATGTTTTTATATACATAATTATTATACACACATATTATGTAAACAAACACGTTTATGTTGCATATTATTAGTCGCGAATAATCATTTGACAGCCCAAATTGTGACACGCCCACTTGGCACAAAAAAAATGATTTTATATTGTACAATTAAAAGCAAGAAAAATACCCTTGAGAATTTCACTTAAAACTAGGAAGTGAACTTCAATTCGTTAAAGATTTCAGTGCCATTTCACACCAATTCACCTTGCGTGTTTTATTTCTAAACGCTATTCTTGGAAAGCTGTGTCCTTTCTCTCTATTAGTAAACCAGAATTCAGAAGAAAATTGGCCTTGACATTTATAACAGGGGGTATAGTAAGCTTAGGTAACTTCTCAACAAAATGCCACTAAAACCTAGCTTTCCCTTCAGTTGGATAGGATGATATCACCCAAGGCCAAATAAGTTTTTATTTTTGAACGTTTTTTTCACCCGCGCCCAAATGTTCTTGGTGACCATGACGTGGCAAGTCAAAGTTTCAGCTGTGCCCAGCAGCACTCCGAACGCTAATTCACTTCAGCAACTTTTTGCCTGTTGCTGACACATCGGCACTGTCGTGACAGGTTTCAGGTAATGAAATAACCCAGCTGGGATATTCTTTACCCCTGTCAGGGACATGGAGTACAATACTGTCACATCAATGGACATGTTTCAGCCCCGCAAAGTGAAAGAAGCGGTGGAATATTTGGCCCCGCCATGGAACGCTTTCTCTGGCTGTTCTTTGTGCGTGAAGTACCCTTGCCCTCCTCCGACAGGAAATTTGAGATCGCCTGACCCTGTTCGGCTCGTGGTGGTGCTGACGCAGACGCAAGTTCAGCTTTATTCTCAAGGTACTGGTTTGCCTGGCTTGTGTTTTTTAAAATGGCACCTGCTGCGGAAAGGGAAAGTTGGCTGTAGTGTTGTGCGTTTCTTACGTATAATATAAAATTCTCTGTCTTTATCGTCTCTGTTGAGTTTTACACCACGTCTAGCCTTCACCTCGTATATTAAACTAAAGACACTTCTAGCTTCCAAAAGCGGATTTGTTTTTCCCTCTTTCTCCGGAAACCTGAAAATGTTTTTGTTTAAAGACTCTCTGCCCGACTATTTTTCGCCTGCAGCCATTCGTTCGTTGTTTGCTTTCCCTTTCATTTGTATGTTTCTCTTTCTCCTCCCCAGACATATTGAAAACCAGTTGAAGTGTCAAAAACATTCTTTCCTTTCTGAATCCTGAGACGGCATGCATGATATTCATTCCCAATGGGATTTCAGGCGTTATTCGGTACATCATACCACACAAAACAAAACCAGAGCACAGATTGATTCGTACGCGTCATATGTGTTGTGAACATGCAGGATGCGGGCGGCTTCCTGTCCGTGATCTGTACCCTGGGAGGAAGTGGGCTGAGCTGTATTAAAATGTTTTGATGCATGGGGGCGGTCCAGCTGGCGACAGTGACATATTGTGGAGGCCCCCGCGTGCTGGAGGCAGACAGGTAGAAGACGAATGGGTATCGGTGTGTGCTGTTCATCATTCTGTTGGGCTAACTGTGACCACAGCCGGCTTACCTCAGCCAAACCCCCACCATCATCACCTCCTCCTCACTGGCCCTCTCTCTCTCTCGATCTCTAAAACCATGTGCTTTAGCACAGATGATGGCTTTTGAGTTTAATACTCATGACTGGGCAGCTTTGCAGTCTGGATGCAGATCTACAGTATATGGGACCTTTAGCTCAGGGCTGGAAACCTTAAAGGGACAGTTCACCAAACATACAAATTCTGTCATCATGTATTCACACTCATTTGGTTTAAAACAGTATTACTCTCTTTCTTCTGTGGAACATAAAAGAAGATATTTTGGGAAATGTCGCAGTGGTTTTGTACGGAGCCCTTTTAGGGACATGGTGGTGAAAAAAAAATGAGAGGGAAGAGAAAAATATTTTTTAAAGCTTTTGCGTTATCTCGCAAAAAACTTTTGCGTTCCCTCGCAAACTTATATTCCGCTCCGTACATTAACAATGGAGCGGTTCATACTAGATTCCTGGACCAATAACATGTGAGCTAAACGTTGTTATAACACAAACAATACATCATTCCTTAGACAAGGATCAACAATAGTCTTCGTCAAAACGAGAATATAAATGTATCTCTATATGTGCAGGCAACATGGAGTAGTCCAAAAGCTTAAAAAAAAAATTTTCTCTTCCCTCTCATTTTTTTTTTCCACCACCATGTCCCTAAAAGGGCTCCGTACCTTTTTTGTGCATACAACGGAGGGCAATGGAGGTTATGTAGAAAAAAAGTCAGGTTTGGAATAACATGAAAATGAGAAAATGATGAGATAAGAAATTAAAGAAAAATTCTGTCATCATTTACCCAACCGTTCTGTCTTTTTAAACCGGTATGACTTTCTTTCTTCCACCGAACAGTAAAGAAGATATTTTGAAAAATATTGTTAACTGGACCTTCACTTTCATTGGTTTTGATGCATACAATAGAAGCGAATGGGATCCAGTGCTGTTTCGATTACCAAATTTCTTCAAAATACCTTCTTTTGTGTTCTGCGGAAGAAATAAAGTCATAAAGGTTTGAAACAGGCTGAGTAAATGATGACAGCATTTTTCTTTTTGGGTGAACTATCACTTTAAAGTAACAATTCGCCCCAAAATAAAAATGTTCATCATTTTCTCACCTTCATGTTATTCCAAACCCGTCTGACTCTTTTTCTACAGAACATTTTTATACGCTACAGAAGAAAGAGAGTCATTTTTGGGTGAAATATCACTTAACGGAACTCAGGATGGCTAATATCACATAATTGGTATAAAAGCGAGTTCAAAGCTGTGAAAACCAAGTGTTTGAAACGATCAAAATGCTTGAATTTCAGTATTTATTTTTCGTTTCATCCCACATTGTTTTTTTAAGAGGCCAAGAAGCCAAGATCTGAGCCAACAATCCATAACTTTTGATATTGACCACTGTGATGTGTGAACGCTCATCAGACAGACCCTCAGGCCCTCTGAATGGAAGCATTTTTCACACGGGGAGGCCTCATCGCATGACAATCTCTCAAAGTGAGCTCTCACGTTCTCATAAGCTCCTGTATGTCACCCTTAAAGACAAACACAGGATAAGGGGGTTTTAAATGAGAAAGAGGGAGTGCTAGGGCGGAGGCTAGTGAAGCTACTGGCGCCCCCGCATCCAGAATGAATGATTGTAGCTCGGGGACATCTATCTAAGCGCTCTTATACTGAGCTGTAGCTTTCGGTGGCTAAAACCATGGGTGAGATGATGCAGTGGTCCGATTGTCATCGAGTAAATGAGCACAACCACTGACATCAGCTGATTGATTCAGACCGAGGTGTCACTATCTATACTGCACACAGAAAATTAAACGTAACCAACACCTTCAAGTCCAACGTCTCCTGGGGGCGATGCTTGATCCATATTGAGCGTCTGACCTTCTGGTTTATAATCTATCCATTTGTGTTCCGCCGGTCACGCTTGCATTTGAAAACAACATCCCCCTGTTATCAACACGGTGATGTATGTTGATTATTTTTTCGAAGAGACTATAAATTCGAGGTATTGATTATCTATGCTACGAAAATGCCAATGGGTTTGTAATGGCTTTCGTTGAAGCAGATGTGTTACTTATTGATGCGGGAAGCTAGGTCAAAAATGTCAGTTAATCTAACGGGTGTTCGCATCTCTCTCCACGTGCCCTAAATTCTAAAGCCGTTTTTTGGGTACTATTACACATTCAGTTTATTTTTTTTTTTTTTTTTTTTATTGGCCAACTTCATCCGATATGCGTGAAGGTTGCGTCCGAGCCCCGTTGTGACTTATCAGTCACCTTCGAGTACGCAATCAGGATGCATTTGTTCCACATTGGATTGGAAGTTTCGAGGGATGTAACAACATGAGGAAAAGATTTGTTTTTGCACTTACGTAAAGCGTTCAGCACTTGCTTCAAGACAGAATTCTCAATGCACGCAGCGAGGCATCCAGCAAATCAAAGCTGACAGAAAGAGATGGTGAGAGAATACTATTCTGAGATTATCTTTTTGAGAGAGCACAGCATGGTCCATTTATTACTGGGGGGGAGAAAAAATGGAAAGATGATGAAATTGACCGAAGACTCGTAACTGTTCACGCTCGCCGTGATCCTTTGTGATTGGATGGTATGCAAGATACCTTTCCGCTTTTTTGGGTTTGCGCTACTTTCATAAGCTTCTGCCCACTCTTAAAGGAAAATTTGTGCCTGTGTGGACGAAGTTCCACAAGTACTTAGTTCTCGAAGCTATTGGGCTGTCGGAGCCTGAGGGACCTGCTGTTGGCGCCGAGATTAGGATTGGGCTAGCAGTTCCATCTATTCCATTTACACCAGGGTGCAGGAGAAAACATACACATGGAGGCTCGCGTTACACATTGCATCCCGGGGCAGTTGATAAGTCACAACGGCTGGGAACAATAAACAGGGTCTAGGGTCTAATCTCAAGGTCCTTGTCAACATTACGCCATCCTCCATTAAACACTCATGTTTTTCATGAATCTCCCCATTGCTCCACCTTCAAAACATTGATTGTACATCGTAGAACACATACACATCAAACCACCATCTTCTTCTGGCTTCATTTCTCATCTGTAATTGTTCGAGCGTGCCTTTTGTTTTCTTGGATTCTGCTTATCGCTCATGAGGTGACTCGTGAGGGGTCAAGGAACCTTCATGCTCCAAGGGTAGAGAAGATTTTGCACGTCGATTAATCTACAAGAAGTGGCACCCCATTGAAGTATTGGTTAATAGTTTGTATTAGTCGTCTTCGATTTGGCCTTGCCCTGTCGCAAGCCGCACGATTGTTATTGAGTTGCAGGAAATTGTGCAGATTGAACAACTGGAAGACTTTTTCATAAGCAATTGACCTTTGTTTTCTATTTGCTGAAGACGCTTCACAGCAGGACTCGTGTCCTTTATGAAGCAAATCTATTTAGTGTCCAGACAGATGGAAAACACAACGCGGTTGCATATGACTAAATTCCACAAAGCAGTCTACGTCTACCTGGATTAATAAAGACTTTAGCCGCTCAATTTAAATGAATCGCGTAGCATCTGGTCTCCTTCTGGACTCTTGTCGGCGTGCTGACGTATGGAAAGCAAATGTTATTTCTCAGCAAATGTTCAGCGCAGATAATACTAAATAAATAGAGTAAATCCTGTGAATACAGCCCTGCATGCTTCACGTATTTGGACTGTAAATGCTGAGTCTAAAATTTGTCAGCCTTTCTGGTGCTGGGATTTAAAGGGACAGTACACCAAAAATATAGTTCGAACAAATGAAGATAGTCATTAACAAAAATAATTTGGTTGCTTGTTTCTCACCTATCATGACTTTAGGACACTTGGGGTGTGGTGCACATGGACCACTTTTTGGTACTTTAAAGGTCATCTTTAAAGGTCAGCCACCGTACTATTTAAAAGGGAGGGGTGGAGTGAGCTGTTGGTTGGCGTAACCTCACCACTAGATGCTGCTTCATTTCACACACTGGACCTTTAATGCCCCTTTTTGCTATTTTTGACCTGAAATGCTCCATTCAATTCAATTCAATTCAAAAGTGTGCCCAGAATATTTTTCAGCATTCTGCTGAACAAATAATGAGAGGAACAACATAGTGGTGATTAAATGAGACTTTATTTTTGGAAGAAATGTTCTTTTAACCACAAATAGACTTAATAGAGACTTTCTCTGAAGATTTTACATTTTTGATCAAAACTTGACAATTTTAGTAATTATGCATTTACTCAACCGTGCTGTGCATTTTCTCAGGACTAAATTTGAGAGCTTGTTTGAATAGGTATTGTTACTTTACTCCACAAAACTTGTCAAAGATGGGTCTAAAATTATAAACTTAAATGGCAATATGAAATTTTTTCTTGCTCTTATTTTGAAAGCTAAAAATTCAATGCTTATTACTATCAGAAAGTTAATCTATGTGTTGGATATAAAGTGGACTACAAGTGTTATTTAATTATGCTAATGCAATATTTGTATAAAAAATGAACAAAAAAATCAGCTATTTACCCTCATGTTGTAACAAAGCTGTATGAATTTTGCTTCATGATGCATTTCCACGGCCCTGTCCAACTTTCATTTTTCAGGAGCACTGTGAATATTCTTCAAGTGAAAAGCAGGTTCAAAATGACCTGAGGGTGAGTAATTTATGCCTATTTTCTTTTTTCGGCAGAGCACTGTTGCTTTAAGCTATTTGGTAGAGTCATTACATGTGAAATTGGTTAAGATGCTTGCTTGATGTTCTGTACGAGCGGACGTAATTGAGAACAAAACGCTCTAAATTGTTAGCTAAGTCTTAAATTTAGTCATAATTGCTTTAGGAATGACATCATAGCGAAATCATCGAAGTGTTGTGTTTTGGTGAGTACCAAATGTTCACTTTTACCTCAGATAACACTGCAGACTCCTGCCTTATGTTTTTTATTTGAGTCCAGCCCATTTAATGCTGTCAGGAAAAAAGCTCTATTCTCTTGCCAACTCTTGCCCGGAGACAAATTAATATATATGTGAATAAAACTGCAGTCGTCACCCGAAAATTCTCTGTCCTCACTTGGCAAAACTACCTGAACTGCACAATAGCATTGTCACGTATGTTTTAGATTTTTACACGGCTAGACATAAGCCAGTATTACTGTGTGCTGCCCAGGCGAGATAACGCTGACTGCTATGAGTAAGCAAGAGTGTTGTGTTGCTTGCAACTTATTTTATCCCACTCGACTCTTCCAGAACTTTCTGGGAATAAACTCTGATCCGGTGATTGCCAGCCACAAGCCGAGCGTAGGAGTGCGAACGCAAGATAAAACTGTCATTTTGCTAAATGATAGACGTGGCTTAGGTTGCATTTCATTCTAGTCGAAATAGTTTAATCCTTGGGTTGGGATGGGTTGTGTTGGAGAGTCGTGCTAGTTGTTTAGATGCTATTTAGCAAATATGCAGATGAGTGTGAGGACCCTGCTGAAAAAAGGAATAGAACCATCATAGAAAGTCTAATGGTTTCCATTAAAATAACATTATGAACCATTAGTTTTTCCCATTGCAAAATTCCATTTTGTTGTGTATTTTGAGTCTTATTACAAAAGGATTCATTGGTGTTCTGTTTTTTCCATCTCCCAGATAACATCCCATCAATAGAATCCATCATATACCAGTAGACACCATTATGGTTTCCGATAAAACCAATGCAATTCCCATTATAACCATTAAAGCCATAACATTTTAATTGTCTTCTGGACGTGGTTCTATGTTTTTTTTAGCAGGTAGCAACAACGTGTAAGCACAAAGTCGATTTCATCTTAACATGTTTAAACAACGACGGTTATAATAGTTTCCAGTTTTAAAGGTCCAGTGTATTGTGAATTGCAACCGACGGCTCACTTCACCTTTCACTTTCAAAGCACTACAGTGACTGACACAGAACGAAAATGTTGTCGCGTTTTTGCTTCTTTGCCAAAGGAGATATCATATTTATTTAGCGCGTTCTGTTGAGCAGTTTGTCCGTTTAGGGCTACTCTAGAAACAACATAAAGAATTTGATGCAAGGGGACCCCATGCTGTATGTAGATAGAAATAGCTCATTCTAAGATAATAAAAAATCTTGCCTCATTATGTAAGGGGTTTATACACTTCTGAAGACATAGTTATGTATGTCATATTGCATTACTGTCATTAGATCATGCATAAAATTACATATTACATAATGTAACGAAATCAATATGTGAGTGGCCTGGAAACTAAGGATTATTATTCAAAGGATATTTGAGTATGTTTTTTAACATCAGGCCTGCTGTTTGACTGCAGAGGCAGATATGTATTATATTATTTTATATTATGTAAAAAGCTGTATGTCTAAAGCTTTACGCGTGATTGGCCTCGCAGACACATTGTAGGTCCTGCGAAGTCAGGGGGTTTGCCAGTACTGTAAATGTGTTCACAGAGGGGCATAACCATAGAAAGGTTGAGAACCACTTCTCTATAGTATACAAAAAATGGCGTAAAGTTTTTATTCTTAATTACTTTCACGTTTAATTAGTTTGCAGATGCTTTTATTCAAAGCGACTTACAAAACTGAGGAGTATAACAAAGGTGTCTAGATATGAGATAACTAGATTTTAAGTTTACATATTCTATTCATTTCAATGTCTGATCTTCATATTAGCCAATTATACTCTTCAGATGGGCCTCAAGTATAAGCAGGAACCCCAGTTAACCCAGCCGAACATTACTAAATGAGAAGAGGCAGCTTCACGTCAGTTACACGTAATAGTCCTAATGGAACTGTAAGGCTTTATTGCCGAGGCAAATTGAAGCTCAATGCACTAACCCAAATGTAGCTTTAGACAGATTGCCCCTACTTATTCTATCAGACAAGGCTTTTGTGTTTCTACCAAAGACTTGTCGGGGAATAGCAGCTTGAGATAAAAATGAGCACTTTTATTCTCACAAACTCTTGTAACCTTGATGCCTTTGTACTTCAAGGCCTATAAATGTACCGTTACATGAACGTGAAAATGTCTAGTTACGAAAGCTCGGATTCACATGTCGTGGCGGTCATAAAGCAGCATACATGTAAGGATGTGTTAAATTGAGTTGCCGCAAGGGACAATATTACTGACATTAGCATAAAATGTCTTCATTTCTCAGGTTAACTGCTGTCAAGGCAGAGCAAGAGTTTGAAGAAAATCTTGCCGAGGAAGTTCAACAGCAGCAATTTTATTAGCTTTCTTACATAGAATATGTTTCCAGTCTAAACTGTATGAATGTATGGTGTAGGCCTATGTGTGTGTACAGCCGTGGGAAAAAATAAGAGAAAATTTGACAATTATTTTCACTGAACTGAATTTACTATTTATAGTGTTTAGATAAAATAATATTTTTTTTCTAATATTTGTCCTAAATTTCAAATTTTCAAATATTGTTACTATATGCATTTATTTGCAGAGAAGAAAATTGGAGAAACAGGTAAAAAAACAGAAAATATGCTTTTTTTTCACTTTTAAGCAAACAACAGCAATATTTCTTCATGTATTAAGAAAATTCAAAAAATATTTTAATGTGATAACCTAAAAGTCTTCACGGGTCTTGTCATGCTGTCAGTCTATTACATTGCTGGATGACGGTTGAATTTCAACAAAACAAACCTGAGGAGAGACAGACACTGAACTTGAATACATCCACAATACATCTAGAAATGCTGATAAAATGAAAATTTGGAATGGTATCTTTATTTTTCCCGTGGCTGTATTTTCAGTATGCTTAATAAACTTATAAGACCACCACCACAATATTGGTGATAGCCAAAATCATTTTTTATATTTCTCTAATGTGTAAACTCTATGTATGTTTTGTCCTGTTGGCACAGTTCAATGACTTTCTAAAGACAGTAAAAAATACGCTAGTATTTCTTATTACAAATAGTAATGGTATGCATTTGAAGTCATTTGACACTTGAATTGTCATTTTAATAATAACCCAAATCTGCATATTTTACATAAAATAAAACTGAACTTATTCAGTGTTGACACCGTTGCCCATAAAGAGCGATTTTTGTTTCCGATTACTGTATGATGAAGTAAACATTTGCATTCTTAAACATTTGAGCATGTGTGGGTGGTCATGTTTACTAGTTTTACATTATATTTTGTTAGAAAAGAAATTCATTTTGCAGTGAGCAGGAGATAAGCTGGTCATTATACAACTCTGAACTTCCACAGAAGTGCTTGTACACCCAGAAAACTGAACAGCTGCAGTTATTGCATTATGAATGAATAAATACATACTGTACTGTAAGTAAACATAGTGGTAATTTAACAAAAACAGATACAAAGCAATTAAAACTCTCTTTAAATGCATTAAGATCACAAACCCAGCAGGAGGACGGAATGCATTGAGAGACAATAAGACATCATAATAATACATCCCCAGTTCTGCTGACTGTTGATTTCAGATCGAATAGACCATAAAATACAGTATCAGGGCAGACAACATATTTGACATGAACAGAAGTGATGATGTGTGGGATCGAAGTGCAATCCACTCGAGCATAACTTAGAATTATTTTGGAAAGACATGCATCATTGGGTTTGAGGAGAGGCTGGGAAAGACGGAAACATCAAAAGATAGAAGGGTAAGGATTGAACAGCAGATCCACAGGAGGAGTGCGGTACAGGGTTCCCACAGATATGGAAAATATGTTAGTATCATCAAATTTTAAAACTGTGTGCCTAGACATTTTTTATTGTTATACATATACATTTTTGTAGCTTTGCTACTGTAAAAAAATCCCGGATGTAGTTATGCAGCTAGTTGCCAGTAACTTACTGTAGATAAATAAAAATTAAATAATTAACAAGTCTTTATTTTTACAGAAAAAAAATAACTGCCAGATGCAAAGCATTCTGGTAACCAAAAATCTGTTTTTTCCTCTAATTTTGGTCACCAGAATGCTTTGCGTTTTTTTATTTTTTTATGCCAACAATACTAATAATAATACAGTAATAACTGCTCTTTATGAGTGCAATTTGTGTAAAGTAATATATAAATGAAATGGACCGTAAATTTGTTCAGTCATGGTTGTGATTGGAGACATTATATCGCATTATATGAGGGGGACTGTATTCTGCATTTAAGCCTAAAAAACCCTGAAGCTTCTCGTATTCACAAGCAAAAACACAGACGTTATTTTTCATGTCAAATTAATTACGATGTCTACTCAAACTTAAAGTCCGCTGTCACAGAACCATGTTTTCAAAATACCATGATTCCACTTCATTATTTTAACTCGTAGCATTTTGTGCTTGGCGTGGTGGTATTTTCCTTCTATCCATTAGGAAGGTAATTGAACATTTTATCCTCCTCATCACCTCGTTCACAATATATGAAATAATAATACAGAGCACATATAATGAAGATTTCAGTTCTCATTACTGGGAGAATGTAAAACAGCTCTCGTTTTTCCCTCAGTTCATCACGGATATTTGAATTCACAAGCAATCGAGTCGCCGGGGCTTCAATGAATTTTTGTATTCGCTTCATTTTCAACTGCCACGCCGAACAAAAGGCAGATATGAAACGAGAGTCTATGACTCCTTCCCCTTGGGAAAATTCTTGTGCCCTGCAGGCATGAATAAGCAACACATGAATATTCAACACGAGGCTGCTTCCAATCTCCCTCATGCGATCCGTGCAGGTGCTAATGCTGCGCTACCTTGTCACGCACAACAAAAGAGCTTTTTTATCACGCCTGCTTTCATTCCCAGTTTTTGAAGCGAGAGAAAGAACGATCGTGAATAGAATAAGACATAGAGGGTGAGATAGAGAGAGAGACCACCAGAGCTGTAGTCATGCCTCATGCATGTGGTTAAAAAGCATTTGGTTATATCTGTACACAACCAGAAGATAACAATCAGGAAAAGGCATTAGGTGCATACACGGACTGCCAACTGCATACAGAATCTGCCAGCAATGACGGATCTCTGTTGCAGTGTATTTTCACCAGAGAGCGTAACATCTCACATTTCTAAAAGAGGTGACGTGTCCCTTTTATGTTTATTGATATTACGGTGAATGTTTGGTAGTGTGGATTCTTAACATGTGTAGGCAGGAAAACAGGAAACATGAACCGTGTTCAGTCCTGATTGACGTTAAAGAGAAGTGGGCGTCTGAAGTGTCAAAGTGGGGTGTTTGTGTCATCGTCTGCGTTGGTCTTTCATCGATGCTGATTACATCGCGCTTCACAACTGTGATGTACAGCTAACTATAAATGGTTCCAGACGAGTGTGTGGGAAAATTGAAGGTCAGGTTTGACAGCTGAATGATATGCAAGTACAGTAGTATTCATGCATATCTACATGCATTTGTGGTAGAATGTGGATTACATTTATTGGGATGGCTTTTATAGGCTGTATAAATGTTCACAATGATGTGTTGTTTGAACTTTCTCAAAGGTTGTTTGTTCAACCAAGGTCTATGTATTTAGAAATGGGACAGGCTGGAAACGCAAGCCAGTCTGAAGATATTTCGGATTTCTGTGCATAGCAAAGTTCGGTTTGGCGACCAATCACGTCACCAATTCAAGATCAAAACGTCACTGTGTGACCCAGTACTGGGAAGAAAAATCCCATTTTTGTCCCACATCGGCCCTCCATCATTTTTGTCGACGGGGGATGGCTGGGCATGGTCGGGTTTGTTGACCGGGGGGCTGCATGGTTAAATCTATCAACGGGGGAAGGGGCGTATGCATACGTGTCTTTTGCATTTGTGTTGCGTGCATTCGCTTTTATAATACGTCTGTCTGAGGGGCAAAAGCGTCCGTTCTGGCCCTAAGCGATAGGGGCCCATCGTGAAAACGCCCGAAACGCCAGATGGCCAGTCCGCTCCTGGTGTGACCTCTTGGTACTGAAAAGTAAATGATGGAGGAATCACTTCCACCCATTTGTGCAGCACCGTCCGAACGAAGTATAGTCTGACCGTGGCATAAGACTGCCAAGATGTTTTCTATTCTCAAGTCTGATAGTCAATATTTGGTTGTTTATGAATAACTGTATTCACTAAACATTTTCCGCCATGCCCTAGGGGAGAGGCTTTTTGAGTGTATTTTAGCATTTTGAAAATAATTTAGGACAGATTTGAATGTTAATAATACGATCAGTCACTTTTTTGACTTTTGTTACTTTTGTGGTTTCTCTTTTTTGGCCAATGAGTAACACTTCAAATACAAGTTTAAGGAAAGAGAGTAAAAGCAAACACTTGTTTAATATGGAGGTGGGCGCTATTTTTTTACTTAATCAAATAAACTGTTTGATGTGGCGCAATTCAATGTTGCATAGTTGAAATATAAATATGGTTTATATGAAATATGGTTTAAGAAAACGACAGCAGCGACATATTGATAACTATTTTGAAGTTAAAGAAGAGTTATTTTCTAAAATCATGTTTTATTATTGCGCATTATAATCAATATTAATCAATATTAATTTGGGTTAGGTTGTTTTGATTAAGAAATAGCAACAAAAAACAACTTACACAAAAAACCTGAAAAACGTTATACAAATCATGTTTTTAACAATAAAAAATCTGTTTTTACAAATTAAGTCTTCTAAATTGTAATCAATATGTTGCTACTGTCGTTTTCCTAAACCATATTTCAAGATTTTATTTTTTGCCATAAATCATTATTATTAGTCACCGTTCATGTTTGTCACTGGGGTTTGCAACTATCTAACCAATCAAAAGTATTAAAAATTGTTTTTTAACTTAAACAACACAGTATTTAATCATTTAAAAAGTACTGTGTTTTTTTCATTTCCTGAAAAAAGCGAATTTGGACATCCAACAATTCGAAAGCACAGCAACGACACACTAGTTTTTTGATTTAGCCCCTCAAAATGAAACCCAGGCCTGAGCTTTAACCATCACCGTGTTAGGAAATCAAAAATTATGCAAGAGCCTGTTGAACAGCAAGGAATCAAAAAGTATAAACTGTGTTTTGGCATATAACAATACTTAAAACAAACGAATCACCAGTGGCAGAAGCTTTATCGCTGGCGTCGTACATCTGCTCCCCCTCGTCCTGCGGGACGCGTCAGTCATGCTTCCGGCTCTGCACCGGAACGGTAGTTCCGCTGGAGTTCTGAATGGGAATGAGGGACTAAAGAATCAGATGTTGTATCAAAAATTATATTTAGCTCGGAAGCAAAGCGACGGTCGCCCCTAACAAGACAAAAAAGCATCTCATTTACGCTTCTCCGGGTTAGTGGAAAGCGAAGATAAAAAGCCTTGAATTCGTTTGGAGGAATCTGATTTGTGCGGGTGAGGTAGTTTGTGACTCACAGATAGTTCAAGGTGAAAAAAACAGATCGCTTTTATTCGTTTTGTATAGAATAAAATATAAAATGGTTGTGTAACGAATTGGCCAACAGGAAATAAGGCGAGTCTATAGAGCATTCATCAATTTAAAAGAGCGGGGCCCCCGGAATATGTTTGGAAAAACACAATGAGGTCTTTTTAAAGAAAATTTGTTTGCAGATTTCCCATCCTCTGTTCATTAAAGCACACAAATCCGCTGTGACCTCGAGCTGCGTTATATATTTTTTTAGTACGTTTCATAATCTGTCGAGATGAGAACTCAAGGTTTAGCTAATGCTGTATGTTTTCCCCTTATTTTCGCTCGTCCCTGTTGTGTTGCTTATAAAAGATGATGCCCTATTTTCTTTGCCAGTGATTTTCTCTGGCAGAATTAGAGTCAATCAGCTACACTCCTCACTTCTCACCGGGGTGACAAATTGTTCCCTATTCTTAAAAATGACGCAGAGCATCACAGCGGTGATCATTTATTAGATAAAAAATAGATTTGCTGTCTCGTCATTAAGCAGACTGTGCGCAGGGGGGATGTGACGTCCCACTCCCAGAGGGACAGACAGCACTGCCAGCAAAACAAGCCCATACAGATACATATACTCACATGACACGTTTCTTTTGATAGAAGAGTTCTCTGTTTATTTGTGTGTGCCATTTTTTTTTGTTTCAAAAACCTTTTTCGGCCATCTTTGACTACAGTTCAGGGTAGTCTGTATTATACTGAATTAAAAGAAGTCTACTTGTCATGTGACCTGTATGTGACCCAGACTGTACAATTCAGGCTACAGTCTCATACTTTAATTATGAGATAATGAGCATCAACGTTTGATTCAACAATACATTCCACTATGATTTCAACCTGTAATATTATCTAATGTCAGAGATATCAAGGGTACATTTTCACAGAATGTTCTTTACATTATGTTGGATGATTTTGTGTAGAAACAGTAAATCAGAAAAATGACTAGGTTTAGAAATGACTGTTCATTTACAAAAACTAATAACAAACATGTTAATGTATGTCGGGTGTTGTTAAACAAGTACAGTTTAGCCAAGAAATAATATGTTTATTGGAACCTACACTGTAATAAAACAACTTAAACTTTAGTTGACTTGAAAAAGCTGACTTTTTTTTTTATTCACTTGAACTTAAGTTTTTATTAAACTGACTAAAATAATCAAGATTTATCAATTTCAACTTAGTTTTATTGTTATTGATATAATGAAAGTTATAGTCACATATAAAGCCAATTTGATTTAACCTAAAATCTTTAGTTCAAAGTTGCCTTAAATTTTAAGTTGGAATTTGTAACCAATTTTTGTGTGTAAACAGTTCATAGTTTAATAGTATTTTTACTTTATTGAATTAAAATAAAAATTTGGACGCTCCTCAGCTCCCTAAGCCTCATGGGATGGAAAGCGTGCATATGATTCACATTATTGGAAGCATACTTGCATTCCTGTTTTTTTCATACTGAGGTTACGGACAGTGATGTCCTAGTTTTAACAATTGACATCTTCATTCTTCGTTCAAGTATTTTATCAAATTTGCTTTAAAAATCTCGTATGCATGTTTTCGGAGCCAATAATCTTGTGGTTAGTGCTCCGGCATATGTCACTGTTGCGCTCCGGGTGACCCGAGTTCAAGTCTCAGCTCGTGGTCCTTTCCCGATCCCACCCCCCTCTCAACCACTACGTTTCTTGTCCCCTCATTGTCACTTTACTATAAATAAAGGCAAAAAAAAAATCTAGTATGCTTGTTGCGTAGGTCTGTCAAATGAACTAAAGCTTAACTTTGAGAAAAATTTAAGGGGTTGTTTCCACGGCGTGTTTTTTGGAAACCCCTAGTTTTTTGAAAACACAAGCAAGTGCCTTTTTTTTTTTGTTTAGCGCCAGCACTGAATTTTTCCCACGCTCAGTGCCGGCGTTCGACCGAATGTCCAGAGTTGAAAAATTCTCAACTTGGAGCAGAACTCTGCACCTGCAGCGGGCGTTTCCAGGCGAGCTTCTCGCTATTTCAGCCGGTTAAAGGGCATCGGTGGGTACGGACAAGAATGCCTGTCAAAAAATGACACACAACACATGTGCAAAATGTTTAAAGATCGCTAAGGCGAATAGCTATACAAAAATTCACGAGAGGATCAACAAATATCAAAAAATGATAAAACTTCAGTCAAAGTATGCTTAATTTCCTGTAAGCTTTATGGATTTCAGTGCATTTTTTAAATATTGGAATAAAACTTAAATTCCCTACTACACTATAAAGATATTTTTGGGCAAATATTAAGTCCAAATAACACCTCAAAAGTACTATACGCCTCATATTTGAATGATTTAATCTATCCTGATGGGTTTCAACGCAGGTCACAGGGTTGGGTCTGCATGTGTTCATGTAGTGCAATAAGCCAATCGAGGATGTCACCGTGTTAATGATGCCATTTAGCTGTGGGGTCTGGATCGATTTGTCACATGACATTTATGTCCTAAGTGATTGTATCAAAACAAAACTGTGCCCAGAATGGACTGCCCATGAGCAAAAGCTGGACAACAGTCATTGAATTAAACCTGTGATAAGGTCGTGCTGCATAGTACTGTTTGCAATGTTTCTCATTGAATATTAAACACCCCTTACATACTCTACCACTTGAAATAATAGTATGCAGTGTACAGTGCACACTTCCTATGCACAATGCACAAAATAAGTACAGTGAATGTAAGTATATGGTGTAACTTGGCTTGTAGTCTGCATGGGCAGTTTGACAAGTCTTTAGGATTATAAACAGGTATTGTCAGAAAGCCCAGAGTTGTTTACAGGGTTGTGCCTCCGCTATCAGCCAGCTATAAATCACTGTAAGGAACATTAGTTCTTGTAAATAAAAGGCAAATGTCGCATTCCTAGACACGCTAAATGCCAGACTTTTCCCCGAGGTGGTGATAACCATCTTTTAATGATTGATCAGTCCTCCTGTAGTTTCAGAGTCAAACAGGAACAGTGTTAAGAGAATGATAATCCTCACCGCTTCGGTTTAAAATGCATTATTATAATCACGTCCCGCTTTATTCACAAATGCTGTTCACACTTGCACGCCAGTCTTACTTCACAGATAAGGCGACATGGCTATATATGGTTGGCACGATTACTGTAGTGTGCACTTATATGCTTTACAGAGTTATGGGCTTTTCCCACTAGCTCCGCATTTTTGGCCATAAATATCTTGTCTTTGTGAACTCCTTTAAAATGGGGTTGAAAGAAGTCTGGTTTCGGTTTTGGTTTGCTTGCTGTTGTTTTTTAGGTTCTTCATCAGATGGGTACTGTAGGAGCAGACACACAGCAGGACTAGGATGCAAAATTGTGACCCAGTCTGTGAAAGTCCCAACATCTAATCTTGAGATAATTACCATCAAAGTTTGATTTCAACCATTTAACCATTCATTTTGATTATGGTTGAACATATGTTCTTACTTAGTCAATGTTACAGATGTCAAGGCATTTATTTTCACAATATGTTCTTCAAATTATGAAGCATGATTTTATGTAGCAAACAGTTAATCAAAAATAAACGATTTTAGCAGGGTTTCACAGACTGGGTCACAGTTTTGCATAGTTTTAGAAATCTGAAATCTCATCTCAAAATACTGTAGTTCACTTGAGTATTTACTAGTGGTGGGCATAGATTAATTTTTTTAATCTAGATTAATTTTAATCTAGATTAATCTAGATTAATTCCAAAATTAATCTAGATTAATCTAGATTAAAATGGCTCATTTGAATTCTGCCAAAGGCATTCAGAATATGTGTGCTACCCAAATAATGACTAAAAGTAAGTCTTTGAGAACGGGTTTCTCAAGCCAGGTGGCGCATTAGACCAGGGGCTCATCTCCTGTTTCCAAAATGCATCACAAACTGCTTGAGAAAGCTGTTCTACTATGATAATTGGTGATGAAAATAAATTATGTTCAATAAAATGAACTTGTGTTTACTTCCGCATTAGCTAAGGGATGATTTGTGTTTAGGTGGTACTTGAGACTGGAAGAGCTCCTACAGTACATTTACATTTAGTCATTTAGCAGACGCTTTTATCCAAAGCGATTTACAAAGAGTGAGGGAGCAACAAGCGATATGTCATACAGGAGCCATAATACATTAGATCTCAATACAAAGTTACTGGTTTCAACTAAAGCTAGACCACTACCTGTTGAGAGAAAGTGTTTTTTTTTTAAACCAATTCCGCATTGCACAAGGTGCAAACAACCTTAGTCTTGTCGATGTTTCTATTGGGAAGCTTCTTAAAAATTAATATTCCCTGAAGCAAACCCGGCGGCTTCATAGCTGCATCCATGTTAGCACGTCACGTTTGATGCGGTAATTTCACAGTAACGTTATGTTGTGTTCAGACCAAACGCGAATGGCGTGTCAAGCGCGAGTGATTTATATGTTAATGCAAAGAGCCAATAGACCTACTTGCTGCGCGAATCGCGCGAATGAAGCCCTGGTTATGTGATGATGAGACGGCGCTAAGGACGCGAATGAAGCCCTGGTTATGAGATGATGAGTCTGCGCGAATCGCGCGAATGAAGCCCTGGTTATGAGATGATGAGTCTGCGCGAATCGCGCGAATGAAGCCCTGGTTATGAGATGATGAGTCTGCGCGAATCGCGCGAAGAAGCCCTGGTTATGAGATGATGAGGCTGCTTCTGCTCCCGCGAATGACGCGAATCACGCGAGTTGAAAAATCTCGTTCTCGCCCCGTACAGTGCAGTTAAGCTGGTATACATCCGCGCTAAAATATCAAGGTGAAAGTCATCATAGCTTGCGTAGTATAGACCCAGCTCCCAACCCAACTTTGAGAATAGATTAAGAGTGGCCCACCACTAGTATTTACTAAAGTGTTTTTAAACCTTAAAATTATAAATATTGGGCTGGTCGGGTCTGTGTGACGTGCTTTTAATGTTAACAAATGAAAGTGTTTTTCGACCTCAAATATTTATATTTATTTAAGATCAATGCTTTTTTTGCACCCATATCATAGATTTGTCTTTTTTAGTACAATTGATCGCAAAAAAAAAATTTATGACTTTTTTTATGTGCGATATAATAAATGAAAAATATTGAATATGCTGTAACTTTGAAATTGAGATAAGGTAAATATCTTTATATCCGTAAAGTATTTTCACACACAAATTTATGGTTGTTTGGATTTTAACCTGAGGAGCAAAGATATGAACTCTGTACTATACAATTTTAGGTATATTGCAGTATTTACAACAGTTTATCAATTAAAGTTGTGACTACAGAATACTTTGTTATACATTAACATTATGTACTGTAGTAATTGCTATAACATACTAAAACATACTACATTTTACTACAATTTACTATAGTAAACACTGAAGTGTGCTATGGTATTTTTTATTTCAAGGAAATAATCAGCTGCAATTCTTGAAATGTGTCTTACAATTGTGGCCAAAACCGTATTTTTTTTTTAAATGAGATGGTGGGATTTCTCTTCTTCTATCTTTTATAGCTCAGACTAACATGACTGATTGTGATTTGAGTCGAAAACGTGGTTATAGCATCATTAGTCGAGCAACTAGAAGCTGTTGAGTCTGATCCGACTGTAACCATGGGAGTAAATTGAAATGTCTCGATGTAGATGTTCAGACACTGTGTGTGTGTTGAAGGGGTTAGTGTCATTGGTTTTCCTCTAATTTGGTGTATTTGAGCGAATCTTTGACTTCTATCTACTGACTCATATTTCTCGCTCACTGTAGTATCTCCTTTGGGAAACACGCGACCGCTTTGACTGTGGCAGTCATCCAGCGATTTATTTGAGCATTCCGACACTCTGAACGTATGGTGCGGGCCATTTTTCAGAAAGACACACTGAAGTATATTAAAATTAGAAACGGAGCTAATCGAAGCAGAAACACAGCTGCCCACCAAGAATAATAATAAAATTAAGTGACTCCCGGATTGCGTATTGATCTCTGCGATTTCTGACGCATCAGGTGGCAGAGCGGATCGTTTTTGTGCCCTTTCCTAATGGTGGCCGAATCAATCATAAGAAAATTATACGAGATCCATATTCATCACGCCATATCATGCTTAGCAGTTACACCGTAGAGCCGTAAAATAGATTGTGATGGGAGGAATGAGATTGGAAGAGTCAGAGGCTGAGAGATGAGGCTATGATAAGCCTCTCATTTTCTTATTTATCCGTGTTGTCGCTGAACCGGGTGTGATCTGTAACTCATCTCTGGATTAAGCGATCTGGCTGGTGCACAGAGCATTACACCAGCAGAAGAAATTCTGCCTTGGCTTTCATTTCATACATTTTTCAATTAAGAGTAAAATACATCATTCGAAAATGTTTTTGAAACGTTTTACATGGTTATATGCCTGTTTTAAGGTGCAGTGCATAACTTGGCCTCTGTTTTACCATCTCAGTCAAACCAAAACAAAACCAAAGGTTACTTTTTAGTTTATTTTAACTAATTAATGTCACGAAACGGAATGACAGGACCCAAGCACGGTTGACAAAAAACATTTATTTAAAATACAAACCTAAAACAAAACCCACGATGGGGAGAAATACAGGAAATAATATTGACTAACTAAAAGAAACACTTCCCACGAGGGGGAATAAACTGAGGGGTCAAAAACGTACAATTCTTCAAAAAACTAACTAGGCAGGAACAAGGCTTAGACAAAGTGACACTTCGATAGCACTAAATGACATGTAACGAATGTCAACCACCCGACGAGGAACAGAAAAACAAAAGGGATTTAAATAGGGAAAAACTAAAGAGGGATAATTACAGAAGTGTGACGGGCAGGTGACGGAGATTAATCACTAAGGGATGTTTACAAAGTGACAAGAAAGCCACGTGTCTCCATACATAACACATCAAAACTTAAAAGACGTGGTATTGTCACAACTCTGTCCAGGGAGCTAGAAAACTCGGGACAGGAAGGACAGAGTCCTGACAAAGGAAAACGTGAATGTGAATAAATAACAGTCTCAAAATTGTGTTTGTTGTGTTTGCGCAAAGGTCTTGTTGCATATTTATAAACTAATTAAATTGTTTTGTGCACCTGTACAGAAATATTAGTTTTGACACTGACTGTAGGCCAACAGTTCATGTGATAGAAATAGTTAACGTAAACAAACGTTTAAGACTACGAAGCCTCCCACTGTTCTATCATTTCTTGTCTCAGTGAGCATCAAACAGTTTCTATTTATCAGCGGGTGATTATAAAGGGGAGTGACTTACATTAATGGCTTCATTATACGTTTTTGGTTCATAAACTGTATAAATGATGATTGTATTATAATTCCTATACGCTGGAATAACAGTATTCTTAATTAAAGCCTTAACTAGCTCTCGCCTGCTGTGGTGTAAAGTCATTTCTAATGCAGTTAGCGGTCCCATGTTGGGATGTGATGACGTGTTATCTTCTGTCAGCGGATGAGGAGACGTTTGATTGGTTGTTGACATTTTGCGGCAAAAAAAATGTCAAACTAATGGTTAACCTACAAAATATAAATGAAGTCATCATGTACTCACCCTGTGGTCATTTTAAACCTGTGTGATATTCTTTTTCACATGACGTAATCTAATATAACGTTGGCCTCTGTTAAGAGTTTCTTTGGGCTATTGTTGAATCTATCTTGCTATGCAGTGCACTGCGTGTAAAATCAAGAACTAGACATTTTAAAAGCGGGGCGTGTCAGAGGTGCTGTCAGTTTTTGGAAAACCCTAAAAGGGGAGAAAACACTGTTCCACCTCTCCGTTGCCATCGGACTGTAGAGACTTTACATCTGTCAAGAACAAAAATGGGGCCACAAAATGTAAAAGAAGCATTTTCAGCCGAGCTTAAGTTGGGTTCATTTTGGTTCAAAATATCTAAATATCAGACAATAAATACATTATCACACAAATCAGAAATTGCCCACGTAGACATGATTCATACAGAGTGATTCAAGTGAATCTATTGCTTGAATCAACCCATCCTTTCTCTACATACTGTACATTCTGTTTTTGGCTTATATATTCACTTTGAACTATAGACAGTTGCATTGAAGAGCAATTTTCTTGCTGTTCCGCTTTGCTGCCCCCGGGTACATTGCAAACCATCCAGAAAAACCTACTGAATATGGTCTTTATGTTTACGGCGACATGCCGTGAAAGTCTCTAAAGATTGCGGCTGCTTTCTGACACTTCAGCTGAGAAGAGCTGCAGTTTCTTGAGACTTTTAGAGCGGGTTGTATTTATAGTCATGGGGCTCTTCTGGTTTAGATTTTTGCACTTCTGTTCATTTTTAATGCACCTGAAGGCATCTTAGTTTAGTCGGGCGACATTCTCCGAAAAGTCTAGTTGTTTCTCTTGATAGCAGATTCAACTCAGCAGATTCGATCTATCGCTCTTCATGCGCTTTATTCTTTCTAAGAGCGTTTTCTCTGAAGGCAGGCGCGGTGTCGGATGAAAAGCACATCTGGGGTTTCTTTTCACTAATAGTTTGTTGTATGCTATTTATTTTCAGGTTGAGACAGTGTTTTACTAAAGTACTGTGTGATTTTAGTCAATTCCAGATGAAGAAATAAAACAAAACACAGAGGGAAACATGGAGGCACCTGTGATCAGAGGGCAACAGCAGAGCGCAGCCGCTTCAAAAGGCGCCTATCAATTTGCTAATGTTTGAACATTGTGTCTTATAATTGGCTTTTAGGAAGTGAATGTGGGAGAGTCTGTAGTTGGCAGACAGCCTTCAGATGACAGTAGTATTGTGTCAGGAGATAAAGCTCTGCTAGTGTCATGCCCTCTAATCAACAGACTGAGTGTGTGACTTTAGATAGATCTGACCTCTGGTGACCTTCAGTGACCTGGAAAAACACGTGCTGACATCACGACAATGATGTGATTCTACTGGTTTAACTGAGATACATACTACATACAGAGGCGTATACCAGCACACAGCGATTGATATGCACTTACTTTTATTTTACTTTCTTTCTTTCTACCTTCCTTTATTTTCCTTCCTTTCTTTCTTTTTTTTCTTTCTACATTCCTTTCTTTTCCTTCCTTCCTTCCTTCCTTCCTTCCTTCCTTCCTTTCTCTCTTTCTTTCTTTCTTTCTTTCTTCCTTTTTTTCCTTCCTTCCTTCTTTCTTTCCTTCTTTCTTTCTTTCTTTCTTTCTTTCTTTCTTTCATTCTTTCATTCTTTCTTTCTTTCTTTCTTTCTGACTTTCTACCTTCCTTTCTTTCCTTTCATCCATTCTTTCTTTCTTTCCTACATTCTTTCTTTCTTTCTACCTTTCTTTCTTACTTACTTCCTTTCTTTCTTACTTCCTTTCTTTCCTTTCTTGCTTTCTTTCTTTCTTCCTTCCTTCTTTCCTTCCTTCCCTCCTTCATTTCTTTCTTTTTTCTACCCTTCTTTCCTTTCCTTCTTCCTTCCTTCCTTGCTTTCTTTCTTTCTTTCTTTCTTTCTACATTCCTTCCTTCCCTCCTTCCTTTCTTTCTTTTTTCCTCCCTTATTTCCTTTCTTTCTTCCTTCCTTCCTTCCTTCCCTCCTTTGTTTCTTTCTTTTTTCCACCCTTCTTTCCTTTCTTTCTTCCTTCCTTTCTTGCTTCCTTCCTTCCTTCCTTTCTTCCTTTCTTCCTTTCTTCCTTTCTTCCTTTCTTCCTTTCTTCCTTTCTTTCTTTCTTTCTTTCTACATTCCTTCCTTTCTTCCTTCCTTCCTTCCTTCCTTCCTTCCTTCTCTCCTTTGTTTCTTTCTTTTTTCTTCCCTTCTTTCTTTCCTTTCTTTCTTTCTTCCTTCCTTCCTTCCTTCCCTCCTTTGTTTCTTTCTTTTTTCCTCCCTTCTTTCTTTACTCTCTTTCTTCCTTCCTTTCCTTTCCTTTCTTACTTTCTTACTTTCTTCCTTCCATCCTTCCTTCCTTCCTTCCTTCCTTCCTTTCCTTTCCTTTCCTTTCCTTCCATTCTTGCTTTCTTGCTTCCTTCCTTCCTTCCTTCATTCTTTCCTTCATTCCTTTCTTTCTTTCTTTTAAGAAACGATTTGCATTTCTAGATGTATTGTGCTCATTCAAGTTCAGTAACTCCAACATCAAACCGCAGGAGCGACATAAAATCATCCAACAGCAATGTGAAAGACTGACAGCATGACAAGACACATGAACATTTTTATTTTAATTAAAGGGTCTCTGAAATTGTCTTTTAATATTTTTTCCGTAGTCGTTTATTCTTTTTTATTATTTAACTGATCTTGTATTATCTTTTTTCAGTAACCGTTGCTCTCTGAGTGCCGAGGATCTCAACAGGCAGTGGCTAAAACCAGACCCTATTCTGAGCCCGACGATTTACCACACCAAAGGGTTCCTGTATTACCTCAACAGCATAGGCAGAACTCCACTGGTAAGTTTCCATTAAACCTCACTGCACTATAGGTGACCTGCTGGATCCAAGTTTCTCAAGGGCTCTCTGCAAATTGCTGCATGATCTTAGAGGTTTCCGGTTCTAAATGCAGGTCAACGGTGACCACATCCAATAATGTGCAGGTGGGTGCAGGTCTGTGCATTAGAACGGTCACACCTGGGTGAAACAAAGTTCTTCACTGCTGATCATAAAACAATTTTCTTCAGTATTTTGTGGATGAATACAAAAAGCGAGCCAATATAGAATACAATAGAGAGACAATGAGTTTGCCATATAAACTGTAAATCAGAGACTGATGGAGAGGAGTTTTAAAGCGGAACAGATAAAAGAGAAGCTATATTACCGTTCTGCCTCACTGATAGACAGATTAGTTTATTTATTTTTAATACTTTAACATCTTTGCGATGGCAGGCAGAAATGTGTGCAGTTGCCCAAAGCAGGTTCTACTCCATTGGTTATGCTAACAGTTTACTTTTATTTGAAATGACTTTAGGACCCATATCCTCATATCCAGGGTATAATTTAGGCTGGAAATCGTGTTGTCTAATTCATCCTGCTGGGATTACAAGTTTGGAAGTAATGGTGATATAATGGGTGTTTGAGCGAATTAGAGTAGTTGGCAATATATGGATGTGTTGGAAAATTTCCGATTTTTCTTTTCCTCTTGTGACCATCACAGGAGGTGTTTGAGCCTTCATACAACAGAACGAAAGGCAAAAAATGTGCATTAGCTGTTAAATTGATGCGATTTTATCTTCTCTCGTCACAGAGAAATATGGGAAATTTAGTTTGGTTGAGCAAGCCTGTCAGATTAATGGTAATATGTTTTATGGTTTCAGCTGCACCAACATAAACAGATGTTGTGCGGTCCAAAATTAACTTCCGGTATATACCTCCGCCAAGAATCAACTAGTTTATATAATGAGTTGTTTAAATACAATACAATATTAGCATAAATCAATAGGAATGTAAATTAAATATTAAAAGTCATAACCAAACACAGGCTGGAGGAATAATTTCAAAGCTTTAAAATTGAACGTTTAAATTGAGTGAATATATTTAAAAATGTATCTGAGAAATCAAATATTTCTTATTAGAATTCACCTAAAATAATTGTACAATCAAAATATAATTGGTTAATTAATTACTTTTTTTTCATTAAATATACCTAAATAATCAAATAATAGCCTACAAGTAAAGTCTAGAAACATTAAGTGTTGGATTTTTAATAATCTTTTTAAATATGACCCACTCAAATAATCACTTAAATTATTTTTAAAATATTTTATTTATCTATTTTAATTGAATATAGCTATTTATTTTTGTGATATAAGACACTGAATTATTTTTAGAACGTGCTTCCGATGATACCATCTAAACATGTTAACAGACAACATTTATAAAATTTATAGTTTACTTTGTCAAAATTAAAACAAATTTGTTTTCTTTGACAGGCATGTTATGCTATTAGATGACCTCAACTCACATGTGTCCTAAAAAATTAAGAGCCTTTTTATTTTATTTGAGAGGCATCTATTCATAGAGTCACGTCTAGTGCCTTTGAGCTTCTTCTGACCTTATGAAAGCACTAAAGAACATCTTTTCTCTGTCCCTCTACAACCTCTTGTCCTTTTTTCAAAAGATGGTTTTCAGAAAATGGATTAATGGAACCATGACCCTGTCAAAGAAGGAAAAGCTAAACAATGAGGTAGAGTTGAGACAGAAGGCAAAATTTATAAGAAATAAGTTTGGGCACAACCTAAACTGTGCTTCGAAGTCCAAAGCCGCGTCTGTAGCTGATGACACCGCTGTCTAAAAATCAATCAATCAATGAAACGAATTAAAATTTAATTAAAAACGCTTACGGAATGATATAGAAATGACCATTGGCTGGCTTGTAATTGAGTGCTACTTACCTGTTATATAGAACGCTGAATGTTAGCACCGACACAATTAGCCACATTTACATATCAATTATGTCGTAATTCAAAATTAATCACAGTAATAATTACACGGCGTACCTGGTCAAAGCATCATTGTCTCTTAACAAAAACCTAGAACGGGAAAGTGTGACACGCTCCGCTAATGAACGCGCACGGTCGTCTCTCATTGAGTTTTTACAAAAAACCTGACATGCATGGAGCTATGCGCCGTCGCCAATTAGCGCCCGCACTGTCAAGAGACAAAATTTGTATTATAGTCACTATGCCCTCATTGTGTGCGTGCGTGTGTGTGTTCTTTGTCACAAGATTAATTATGTCTGGCTCCGACTAAAGTTAACGGTGTGTTCATATTGTGTCAGGAAAGCGAAAAAAGACTGCCTGGCGTCAGGCTTTGTTTTGTCTGACATTTGACTTCAGCATCTTTAGCTGTTACACGCGCAGATGCAGAAATGCACACAAGCATGCTGTTTGTCTCAGTTTTTTTAAAACGCTGTGTTATCACATCCCACAGGTGTTTTGCGATTACCACGGCCACTCCAGGAAGAAGAATGTGTTTCTGTACGGCTGCAGTATGAAGGAAACGCTGTGGCAGTCTGGATCTACCATTAACACAGCCTCCCTGAAAGAAGACCCGGGTTACAGGGTATGAAAAAATAAATGAATTTTTGGGTGAAGTGTCCCTTTAAGCAGAGTTTATTCACCCTCATGTCATGTCGTATGACATTCTTTCTTCAGCAAAACGCAAAAGAATTTTTTTGGAAGAATGTTGGTAACCAAACAACATTGGTCCCTATTCACTTACATTCTAACACAAAAAACAAGACATTTCTCAGAATAATTTTCATTTGTGTTGAATAAGGAGTCGTATATAATTTATGAATGACATGATGACGGAATTTTTTATTTCGTGGTTCTGACTAACGCAACAGTTGAAGATTTATAAATATTTCTCATTTGTTCGTTTGTATTTTATGATTATTTATCAAGTTGTTTGATGACAACAACTGTTAAGGAGCATTAGCTCCCACTTAATCTGTGCAGTCTTTCGTCTGTTTTGTACTTGCCAGTGTTTGTTTGTGATCCTGCGTTCTGCGTCTGAAGTTTAACGTGCCTGAAAAAAAATTCTCCAGCGCTTGAGCTATGACGAATTGAGTTAATGGGTAGGAAAGAGGCATGTGGAAACCGGTAGAATCTGTAATGCGTTGTGTTCTTAGCTACACAGCGTCTGTTGTCTTGCCAAAGATGGTCTAGAACAAACAATTTGACACCCTTGAGCTAAATAATAAATATAAACGAAACAGCAGCAGAGGAGACTGAAAATATAAATAATAAAGACAATTTTAAAACATATTTTCAAAGCAAAGATGTTTGTTTGTATTTACAGACCATCGCTAAAACTTTGGACCGAATTGCTCCTGCATTCTCTTTCAACAACTGCAACTATCTGGTGGAGAAGTCCCGGGCGTCCACGGCGCGGGTGGTGGTTTGGAGGGAGATCGGAGTTCTCCGGAGCTTCACTATGGAGAGCACTTACAACGGCTGCAATCAAGGGATCTACAAGGTCAGTTGAAGGAAATTTTAAACATTTCACTACAAATTTTTATTAGAGAATATGCTTCTCCCAAACACACTGGTTTAGGCTTTTACCCGATTTACGCGTCTTCATTCTGTAGGTTAAAATATAGGGTCCTGCTTATAACCCATCTTAAATCTGACCTTCTTTTCGTCCCCCGACACTTTCCATCTGTTCTTCCGCAGCTTTGCTCTTCTCTAATGATGCTGTTTGAGGGACCATCCCTCATTTTCCCAGCAGTTCATTATCTTCTAGTTCTCTCTCGTCTACACATTTAATAATCATTCATTAACCTGCTTATTTAGCCACATGTGGCTTTTAGATCGCATTCTATACATACCTCTATATTTGCTTCCCTGAGAATGAACTTTCAGAAGTTACTTCTGTATACACAAAGTATTGTGTAATTAAAATTCACTTTTATAGGAGTTTTTAATCATGTTTTTTTGGTATCTGGGGCAGCAAAAGTAGGAGGAGACGGCAGAAACTGCAATGCTCAGTATGGAGGAAGAACTTCCAGTTAAAAGAACCAATTATATATTTTTATGTATGTATTTTAAATTTTATGAAAAAACATTATATTTATTAGACGTTAACACTGCTTTATGATGCGATTAAATCACCTTTTTTTGTCTAAATGGGTTTTTTGAGAAGAACCTTTGACTGAATGGTTCTGATTGGTACCAAAAATGTTTTTTTTTTATCACTGTGAAGAACCTTTTTAGCAGTGTATTATTATATATTTTTTATTTATTTAAAATGTTAATGATTAATATTAATAAAAAAATATCTTTTCCTAAAATGCACATTTGTATGAACTGGACTTGCCTAAAAAAATATTTTTTCTCTCATGATTTGAACTAGAGTTATTATTATGAAACAACATATGTGTTGTCATATTTCTTTTTTCAATGCTGATGCATACGTGTCCAATATGCGAATGGCTTCACGTGGCATGCATTCACGTTTATAATATGTCCGCCCGTCCACCCCTGGGCACGGCCGCTCTGGACTTTAACAGTTTGCCCTACAGGCCCTGTAGCACATTGATAACTAAACTGATAGAAGATTTGAAGAACATAAGAAAATATATGAACTGTATTAAGCTGCCCTATGCATCATAAAGATGGCCGCCAAGTTGGCTGCAATTTTTTCATGGCACTAGTATAGCCGATGATATTATAACAAATCTCATCCATCCCCAGAACATATTAGACCGAATAACAGAGATACTGACACGTGATATTTCCTTAAAGGGGAATGATAATAATGCAGTGACATTTGGAAACATACTGGGAGGTTAGGCAGCCCTTTATTAAAGGACAGAGTGCCGAATGACTCTTGACCACGGCCTGCACCTTTAAAGGTTCCGTAAGTAAGAAAACTGTTTTTGAAAGGTGCTAATGGTCGAGGAACAAGGTCTGATTCGCGAATGTCAGACCTTCAGGGAGAGACATTTTATTACGTTTAGCAAGTCCTTATTTCCTGCCAAAATGGATCTTGTAACTCAAATAAAACCAGACGAGTACGGGCGTGCGGGTTGAACATGAGGTGAGAGCGGTCCTATCCTTGTTCAAGGAGCCTGGAAATAAAGACCTGTTTGGCTAACAAGTGCAAAACTGTTATCCCGGAGAAAGCTTTCCGATAGCATTCCTATTGGTCTTTGGCCATTTAGTTCCACATACTTTTTTGCACATTTATCTCAATAATTCATTACGTTTGTAAAATAGATTTAAATGATAATAAAATATATATAAAAAACGTAACTTAAATTTTCTTTTACCATTAAAGACCAACCAGCCAATGCTAACCAGCCTAACGTCGACCTCTTAAATCCATTCCATTGATTTTTCTGACTCCATTTTGGACATCCACACACATTATTTAAACGTAGTTATCGCCCTTACACGACGGTCAACGTCAGAATATACCGTGTCCCTGTTGGTGTTCGAAGAGCGTGTCGGACAATAAGCAGGACGCATGAGCTTCTAAATGCGTAAAGATTTGGACTAATGGATCAGAAAATCAGACATTTCATTACGAAACGGCGCGCTTGGGCGCAGCTGGCAGGCCAGATGTTTTGGTACATGTACTTTTAGCGATGGGCGGCTGCCCGAGAGTCTGTTGATTAAAAAGTCTGTACTGATATTCACCGCCGATGTCAAGAACCTGGCAGACCATTAGACTGTAGAGCCCATTTGAGAGGGTGCTCTATGAGCTTTCTAATGCGATTCAGAGAACAATAGAGAGAGTGAGTGAGAAAGAGAGAGAGAAACATTCCCTCTGTTCACAGCTAATTCATGCCAATTAGCAGTCCAGGCGAGCTTTGGGATTCGGGTTGGGAGTGAAGCTTAATTACGTTCCCAGTCAGTGAATCAGAGTCCGGATCATTCCGTGTAACGCTGTCCGTGTCACTGCAGCCTTCAGTGCCTTATCAAATGCACAACTAGAGGTTGAGGCGGCCGACAATTTCTCTGTGCAGAAAAAACCCTGGTCGCATGCGAATAAAACATGGCGGATGCAGTACGTCAGAAATCTATTCATATTACCCCCACACATACTATATAGAACATACAGTTTTAATGGTCGATAGGTTGGTATTTCCTTTAAATCAGTACGTACTATCTGTAATAAACTTCTTTAAAAGGAAGGAAGGAGTCGGGAACCGGAAGACATTCACAAACATTTAATAAAGTAATAAAGCCGGCGGCCCCTCACGGACGACCGCCGGCGAACAGAAAAAAACATAAATATAAATACAAACTTAACATAAGTTCGGGCCCAGTCCTCTCTCTTCGACGGTCCGGTCGCTCGTTCCTTTTATATGCTCCCAATCTCCTACGTGATTCGAGCCCGGTGTGCGCACAGCTGGCGCTAATTCACAATTACTCACCGGACTCGAACCACGGTCTCGCCCTGCCTACTCTACTACATTATCATAGTCTGCGATTTTGGACGCAGCATATGTCACTTTTTAAACAATAACGCCCACAGTTGTTGGTTTTGAGAATGAGAATCCGAATTGCACAACTCGCACAACTGTAACATTCAGCCACATTTCTCTGCACTTCAATAACTAGAGCATGAAACGCACAACTGGAAATTAAGTGAAACTTATCCGTTATCCCAGATTGCCAGTGACACCGGGAAGACCTATTGTATCCGTCTCCCACTCAAGGCGAAGGTGTCTTTTGCCAAACGATGAATAATCTTCAAAAGGAATCTCATTTACATCACAAAGACGGGACCTTTAATCACCTTAGCTTTGCAATTTCAGTCTGCGGTATGAAATTCCCCTCTCCTGCCTTTCCCTTCACACTTCTTTTTATTCTGAACTTAATCAAGTATTGTCATTTTTTTGCGTAGAAACACATGGATTAAGATAAACGGGAGGCTTGATGGAATTGGCACAAGGTTTCTTAATTAGGTATGCTGAGTGCAATGTTCTGATTAGGTTTAATTTCGCCGCAGCTGTGATAAACACTTTTGTGTCGAGCAAAGCTGGAGAAAAGTTGAAATTTTTGTGTAAGCGTTTCTCAAAGGACCGGAACGTTCCACTGGATAATATCACTTAATCTTAAAGTCAACATATAACAGGCGGTAAACACTGTCTGATCTTTATCAGATGTTTAGAGTTGTTAGTTTGGAAGTTTTTAAATAGAAGTTTTAGTGTGCAGTGTTTTGACTTATAATAAAGCTTCAGGAAAGGCTACTTAAAGGGGTAGTTCAACCAAAAATTAAAATTGTGGTTAAAAAAATGTCTCTGTGGTTTTGTATGCATGGAAGTCAATGGGGGACAATGACGTTTGGTTGTCGACCTTCTTCAAAATATCTTCTTTTGTGTTGTGCAGAAGAAAGAAAGTCATACAGGTTTGGGATGAAAGGAGGAAATGTTGACATGTCCGTTTTTTGGGTGAACTATCCCTTTAAATTTGACCTCCAAGCAACCAATAGTCTTGTGCCATTTCGAAGACTTGCTTTTTAAACACGGATTAATTAAGAATTCAAATATTCGGTTTCACTTCAAGTGTGTTGTGACTGCTGTTTCATGTTGACTTTAAAAAGAAAGTGTCATACAAGGTTAATTTTGAGTTTGCCAAGAGTCAGCCTGCTCTTCCACTGAGAGGCATTTACTTGAAGAAGATTGATCTGATAATTGTATTTCAGGACAGTAAGTGGAGTTATGACCCATCTGATTTCCAGAAATTTAATTGGATCTTTGGAAAAAAAGAAATAAATAATGACGGCTGCAGCCATTTTGAGGAACATATGCTGGAGACAGTAATTTGATATTTGCAAATTGATTAAAGCAACTCTCATAATTTGTGATTAATTTCAAAGGACGGCTTTTAATTATGGCCACAGCAATATTTCGCCAGACACAGCGAACGGTGGAGACCTGCTGAGTGTGCAGATCTGACTGTCAGCTGGGTTCTGCCTTTACAACTTTATGCCAAAACGCCAGTGTAGGTTAACGTCTTAAAAGTGGATACTCCGGATAAAAACATTTTTTTTTTGTATAACGCTAAAGTCAAATGAGTGCATAAACACTTCAATTTTGGACTGTTTTCAACAGATTGCTATCATATGCATTTAACATGAATCACTTTTAGTCACAGGTGACATGAGAGACGTTATATGAATGTTTTATGATGCTTTTTGATGCTTGAAAGCATGAGTCTCTATTATTATTTCTCATTTTGTGTTTTTATAGAAACATTCAGACAGGTTTGGAATAACATGAGGGTAAGTTATAACAGTGTTTTTTAAGGATTTCTTTATATTGAAGTTTTGGTTATGCGTAAAAGGATAGTTCACCCCAAAATAAAAGTTCTGTCATCATTTACTCACACTCTTGTCATTTTAAACTGTAATGACTATATGACAAAAGAAAATATGTTGTGTTGGAAACCCATTGGAACCCATTGACTTGCATTAGTTCAATCTGAATTAAATGTCAGAGAGACTCAGAACACAAATTTACAAAACACAGCTTAGAATAGTTTGAATGCAGTGCACTTGATGGCAACCTGCACACAATAACAAATATACAGTAAATATGCTGAATCACAAAAAAACCTCTAAAGGATCATGATATCTTGTATGATGTCTGCTTAGATATTCCTGATGTCTTCACGATCTACATCTTAATGTCATCCAAGGCCAGAGGAGTGTCGCAGACCTCCCTAAGTGATTTCTGCGGGTCACGCTTCTCAAATCGCTCTGTTTCTGTTCGCTATTTATCAGCAGCCGATGTTAAATGATGGTGTCACGCTGGCATATGAGAGGAAATGTCAGTTGTCACATCCACGGAAGAGACGATGGGTTTGAGAGGAGGATTTATTTCATATTGGCGCACACTGTATACGCTCAAACACACACGCTTGTTTAGATAGACATGTCCCGGTATAGAAAAGAGAGAGGCCCCTTAAATATATAATATGAACTTTTAAACATAAAGGTATATATAATGTTTTTTTCTTTTATGATTTGACCTGTTTTTAAAAGACATAGAGGACACTTCTGTGCCAAAAAAATAAGGTGACATATGTCAAACACGCTTTCAAATTTGTTCAAATTTGTAAAATTACGAAATAATAGTGTGCTGTAAAATGAGTTCATATAAATTCTTTAAGTCCACCATTTCAGGTCTTTACAATTGTGTGATTTGAAATCGTGATGTTTATCGGGTGCGACCAGCTTTTATAACCAGGTGATGCTTGCATGACGCTTCATTTTAATAATAACTTCATTAAGTGTAATTCAAATCATTTAGTTCATGTTTATTAATCTTTTAAAGTTTCTTGCTGAACTCCAGGGGCCACGCGAGCATATGGTCTATCAAAACCAGCCTTGAGTGTTAGATTTCGCCTCCAACTAAACACGATTCATCTGATCCATCTAGGACTTCATGACAGAGATGTTTCGCCGGGCTCGCTTCCAAATACTTAATTATTTTCCTGTTCGAAAGATGGAAGAGATGTCGACTTGTTTTGAAGTCCCATTTGTTGATTTAAATATTGACAAAGAATTGACAAAGCCCTGCTGGCGGCTATACCGGGCTTGTGTAACCCAAATACAAAATAGACCCAAACAGAAAGCAGCAGAGTTTAGTCTTACTTTTTTATAATTGCTCCTGTTGACATTTAAGTCTAGAATATAAGGTCATGGTCAAGAGGCTGTTTGTGGGTGTGACAGTGAGATGAGTGCCCAAATTGCATCGTCCACCGTACAAAGAAAACATCCTTAAACTTCTTAAGAAACCATTAGTAGAATGGAGAAATAATAGAATGTACAGCCTAGAACAAACTTCAGCTCGATTCTATGCACAAAACATGTTTTCTGAAGCATTACGGCATTTATACAATGCAGAATAAGATAGATTCAGTTTGTAAATCCACAAGATTGCAATGCCGTGTTTCATCTGACACGTAGAGGGCGCTGCCGAGTCACAAACTCCAATCCCATCATCACCCACTTCATCAATGACACTCATACTTGCTAGCAAAGCTCTCAGTGTAATGTATGCTCGCGCCTCTATTGGAAAACAGTTCGAGTTTGGCGTTATAAAATGTCTTTTAGGGTCATTTAACCACAAGACTAAGCAAGAGAAGTCTCAAGGGAAATAAAACGCTCGCTGGAAGTGGCCAGCTACAAACGCAACGGGTTATTAATTGTTGGATTTGTAGTTGATGTACGATTGCAGGCTAAAAAAAGAAAGTGTGTGCGATTTGTGTGCGTATGTATCAGAGATGTGGACGATACAGTTCAACATTGTGAACTTTGTTTAAAGTCCCATATTTCCGTACTTCACTATGATAAGTTGGATAAAGAGACATTTTAGGCTTTTCCAGAATATTTTTGTGATGCAAATTTCAAAGATTTTATAAATAAGTCTTGTTGTGTTTCAGCTTTTAGACTCCCGGCATCTTAAACTCTCAGATGCATCACCTATTAAGTGAAACATGTTTCATTATTTACTCATCCTCTCATCCTTTTAAATCTGTATGACTTTGTCTCTTCTGCTGAACACAAAAGACGATATTTTGAAGAACGTTGGTAACCAAACAACATTGGCCGCCATTGACTTCCATCGTATGGACACAATGAGACATTTTTCAAAAGATCTTCTTTTGTGTTCAACAGTATAAAGAAGGTCATTTAGGTTTGGAATGACATAGAACTTTCATATTTGGGTGATCTATCCCCTTTCCTGTTTTCTCAACCCATCTGTGATTTTTTTAATTCCTGCCCTGCGTATTCACGCTTGACCTGATTTTGCCAAGTGAGAGATTGGGTCAGCATACTGTCGTTTGTTGAACCCTGGAACAAAATTTCTGCAGAAAAATACTAAACCCTGACCAAAATAAGAGGGAATAGACGAATATCAATTGGGTAAAGCCCCTGAAAGCACCTAGCCTTGAATGTAAGGCTAAACAATTATTTCTCAAATCGGATTGGTTGTTTAGAATGTTGTCCGGGGTCCACAATGATGTTGACCCGCAAACATCTTTTACTTTGCAAACTTTGCCTCATTTCACAGCAAACCTTCTTGTTGTTTGGGTATTTTGGTACATTTGAGTTCACCCCAAAATCATTTTTTTTTCATCATTTACTCGCCTTCTACTTCTAGTCATTTTAAACCTCTATGTCTTTCTTTCTTGCGCAGAACGCAAAAGAAGATATTTTGTAGTATGTTGTTAACCGTCACCTATTCACTTGCATTGGTTTTGTGTCCAGACAGTAGTAGTAGTGTCAGTAGTAGTGAATTGTTTGGTTACCAACTTTCTTCAAAATATCTTCTTTTGTGTTCTGCAGAAGAAATAAAGTCGTACAGGTTTGAAATGACAAGAGGGTGAGTAAATGATGACAGAATTTTCCTTTTTTGGGTGAACTATTCCTTTAAAGAGAGAGCAGAACCTACTAAACATTCCCGCAATATGTGCACATACATTATGAAAATATGTAGTTTTGCACATCGGCAAGATGTCCGCCATTAAACCAAAATGACCATAAAACATAAAAATGTATTCCTTCGGGGCCTTTAAACATTACTGGTACTAGTAGATTTGGTGGAATGGTGCCATGGTGATCAAACCGTACGCCACTGAGATTAGTTCTGGGTTAATAAGAGCGATCAGGACGGGTAATTTACCCCTCTAATGACTTGGACCTTCTGAAAGGCCACGATAGCTGCTACGCCTGCATGCCGCTTCGACAGTCTTCCCGCAACCCGTGTGGCTCACCTCAACTCTGGCCTTATCAACATTAAAAACTGTCACTGCAATAAACAAGGAATTTGCCTCCGCCTACCAAACGCAAGCGCAAAGCGCCGCTTTTTCCTTCACTCAGAAGTCTAGACTCAAAGTGATTTAGGCTAATTTGCAAACAAGGGCGTGCGATGTGTGTCTGGCTTGTGACTCATCGGTTGTGTGAATCATCTTTTTTTTTTGTTTGACTGCGTTATGCCTCAGTGAATGTTAAATGAACGGTTTGTTATCTGGTTGAAGACATATCAAGTTTATTTAAATTCTTGATCATCCAATTCATTAGCGCCGACCAATTAGCCGTAAACGTCTTCATTGCTCAACATTGAAGCATGTGATCTTTCAGTACTAAAGAATATTTCTTCTCCCTCATACTTATGACATAAGTAAAAAAAAGCGCATCCCACGTTTCAAATGGAGTCGCTTGCTGGGATTTGTTCGCTATGCTTTGACTTGCAATCATGAATATGTGCAAACAAAGCGAACGCGTTTACTTTCCTCTCTGAATATTCCACCGCAAGTGTTTTGAAATCTCCAGCAGCATCCGAGCAGAAGTAAAGGCTCAGCGTTGGTCCGAATGATCAGTGTGGCCTCCTCAATGCAAACATGGCGAGAATCGATTTTCGACTTGAACAAACAGCCTGACCTCTATGCATTCCGTCCATGCATCAAACCCCCCGCCCTCCCACTTGCTCTAAATTATTGAAGAGCGATATCCCTGAACGCCGTTCTCCCTCGCTTTCCACACCTCTGCATCTCATTGGGCGGCTGGTGAGAGGCCGGGCTTTGTGGGTAAATGTCTGTTTACGTTCGTGCGTGTGCCTTATGTACCCGGCCGTACGTGTTTGCGGTGCGAATCGCGTGAGTGTGTGTTTTCGAGTGTTTGTGCCTCCCGTCACGTAAAGGTCAGATGTAGGTGGGTTTGCCTGGTGTGGTGTTGCTCAGCCATCACTCTTTTCCTTGCACTGCTCCCTATTAATTTGGCTGCTTCCCCAGAGTGCGACGAGACTCTTAAGGTATTAGCACCAACGCTCGCTCTGACTCATCTGCCATGCTGAGTTCACAACCAAGACTTACTTATCTACAGTGACAAGGTTCCTGGAGAGAGCGAGGTGGGAGAAAGAGGAGAGGGGGCGGGCCAATGATGCGACTCTGATTTCGTCATCTTTTACAATTATAGAAAACATTGCTAGGAATGCAAATATGCAATACACAAATATACATTTTCTGTAATGAAATTAATTTTTCAGGCCAAAATTAGTTTCGAATTCACTTAAAGGGATAGTTCAGCCAAACACTCAAATTTGCCATTTATTTAATCACCTTCAGGCCATCCGAGATGTAGGTGACATTTTTTCTTGAGTAGAACCATAAGAAGATTTTTTGGTACATCCGCAGCCCTCTCTGCTTCATATAATGGTAGTCTATGGGGTTCACCAGTCTAAGAGTTCCTACATATTTCCAAAAACCGGCTCTTGGCGACATGTTGACGTTTCATGAAGCGAATCGTTTGATATTTTCAGAAAACTGAATGTCATTTTTAATAATATTAGTCATAATGTGCAGCCTCTTCACACAATCGCAATCTTCATTTTGTACTATTTAGTGGCGGATGGCATACCAGCGTCTCGCACGTTTAGCACCACCTGCAGAAAGGGAGTGTTGAGGCTGTAGAGTTTGGCTAATATTATTAAAAATGACTTTCAAATTTATGAAAATATTAAGCGAGTCACTTCACTTAACATCAACATGTCGCCAGGAGCCGCTTTTTGGAATTATGTGCTTTAGGAACTCTTAGACAGGTGGACCCCATAGACTCCCATTACATGAAGCAAAGAGTGCTGCGGATTTACCAAACAATCTTCTTTATGGTTCTACTCAAGAAACAATGTCACCTACATCTCGGATGGCCTGAGGGTGAGTAAATAAACGGCAAATTGGAATTTTTGGCTGAACTATCCCTTTAAATTATATTTTTGGATGGCATAATTTATAACAATTATCACAGTTAGAAAAACAGTCATATAAAGATATAAAATATGCATTTTCTGTTAATTATTTTTCATTATATGAATTTTAGTTTTTCACTAAAAAGGTTTATTTATTTTTTTATTTAAAAAGTTGGTTTAACTTAAAAAAAAAGGTTTATCCATAATTAATAATTCTCCTAAAATATAATATTTTTTTACTTTTTTGAAATATTTGAAATATTGTTTATTTACATTTTTATTTTATTCTTTGTTCATTTATTTATAATTATATTTAAATTTATAGTATTCATATATTTTTTAAACATCGGTTTGCCAAAAAATATTTTATTTCTATGGGACCAGTCAACAAGCGAGGATCTCATAGCTGAGCCGGTTCTTTCATAAAAAAAATCCTTAAAAACCTTTTAAAAAATTGGTTGTGCACGTTTATTCACGTTTTTATTAAGGTCTTTTAGAGCTGTGCTTACACGATCGTCAACGCTTGACATTTAAAACCAATCATTTTGTAGAAAAAACCCCCCAAAAATTAAGGATACATGCTTTTGAGAACATGACCCGGAATCATGGCATGAGATGTACAGTAGCCGTATTTGAATGAAAAAAAAAATCTGAATGTCTGAAAATGTTCTCGCTTGATTACATCCACCATAAATGAAACCATCACATTTACTTAGATAACACAAGCAAGCGATGCACTGTTGTTCTGTGAGGTTATGGCAGTGGTCTCTCATAAATGAATCTTCACTAATAAAGGAAAGGGGCTCTCTACCGCACCAGCTTGCTGTTCCCAGTGCAGGCCGAGGTTTGTGTGAATGAAAGGCTCATAGGGATTTGTTGCCGCATTTCCTCAGGGAATCGTGCGGCGTTCACACGCTAATAACATGCTTGAGCGGACAGGTGCGGCTGTTTCTTGGCGAGCTGCTCTGCAATCATTATGATGTTATGAAAGGCCCAATCTGACGTGAAAACGGATCGGTAAAAAATATCCAGGTTGTTGGCAGAGCATAAAGGTTAAGATTAGATTAGATTCAACTTTATTGTCATTACACATATACAAGTACAGTGTAACGAAATGTAGTTTAGGTCTAACCAGAAGTGCAATTAGCAAGTGCAGATATACAGTGTGAATAAATACAGAATACAATATTAGGAAAATAATTTACGATGGGCATGTACTATGAAAATATGACAATCAGTATGTACTATGAACAATATATACAGAAGGCTATATACTGTGAACATTAATGTACAGGAGGTTATGAACAGATAACAATATAGACTATACAATAGTGCAATAGTGCAAGTGACTTGAGTGTGCATTAGTTACAGACATTAGCTATTAAAGTTACAGTGCAGTAGATGAGTTGATGCGGTTATTAAAGGTACAGTGCAGTACATGAGTTATTGAAGTTATAGTGCAATACATGAGTAGATGCAGTTTTACATTTACAGTGCAGTAGATGAGTTAATGCAGTTATTAAAGTTACAGTGCAGCAGATGAGTTAATGTGGTTATTAAAGGTACGGTGCAATACATGAGTAGATGCAGATATACAGTCTTAAACTTAAGGAGTTTATTTGGGCGAAAATCGATACAATCGTAAAAAAGCGCCTGTTTTTTCTTGTCTTATGACTGATTGAACATGAACACATAACAGGTCGGTCAGTTCGGTGAATTAAAGGAATAGTTTACCTGAAAATGAAAAAAATCGATCTAATTGAATTGTTGTTGTTTTTTGTTTAACACAACCAAACAACATTTAAAGTAACATTATGTAGACAATATCTATACAACAACAGTTCATTTCGACTGATTGAGAAAATAATAACTTTACCTGATGACATCACTTTTTTGCCTCACTTCTAATAGACTGCTGTGTGTTTTTAAGAGACAGAATGTATTGTGGATGCGTGGGTGATCGTAAGACCATAACCTAAATTCATGTTTTAGCTAGCTATGGCGTTTTGTTTAGAATTCAGGCATTAGCGGCCACAAACACTTTTTTTGTGTTTTCCCTGCGAAGTGGAACGCTAGTAACACGGTGACTCTGCAGATTTATTGATTTTGTTAACCTGCGGTAATCCACAGCAGGTTTTTTTGTGCCCAGAATACCGTGAAAGTTTCAATGCCTGCGCCGTGTTTGTTTACTGTCGGCAGAAAATATCTTCACTGTCTGGATTTCTATTAATGGTCGTTTCCGGAACGATGCATTATATGAGGTCAAAGATGGTGCTCGGCAGGAGGTGTAGCTGTGTGCTGCCAATGCAGATGAATGCTAAAGCCAGACTCTCCGGTGCTACTCGCAGCAGATTTTCCATGAAACAAAAGATTGCAAGTGTCAGCTTCAGATAAATGATGCTAGACTCTTTTCCTCGGAACTGAAAAACTGCATTTTTAACGTTGCTTTTAACTAACTGGTCTCTGAGGTCATACAGTAGGGGACCCTGCTAGAGCAACCACGGTGTAGTTCATCTCTCTCGTGTGAGCCCCTGGGCCACCAGCTACTTTGTCTTGAGAAAATGTGAGCTATAATGCACAGATAATGGGAAATTACATCACAAATATGAAAAATAAAGTCGTAGATGTGAGATATAGTGTTGTAATTATGAGAACAAACACAGGTTGTGTGTGATACATTGCAAGGGAGTTAACAATATATCACTGGTAGTGTACAACACCCAAGATGCAATACAGTGTTTAGAAGGTGTAAATTGTGCACAAATCTGTGTAGTGTTATTCATTGTGGTGTTGTTCGTATGTAGGGGCTTTTTCTAGGTCTCGGACCCCACAGAGGATGCCCCTGAGGGGCTTTTGGCTTGGGTTGTAATCCATCTTTGCTAACAACCCAAAAGTGTCCAAATGTCATTTTCATTTGGAATTGGGGAGAAATAATGTCACAGAATAAAACAAAAAAAACTACGATCCACAGAAGACAAGCTCACAGAGGTTGTTCGAGAGCCTTCAATCAACCACCCCATCAACAGTGAATCTCAAAAGTCAATCTTGTCTTTTACCCCGTAGGGTCTACAAACAGGGACGCGGGAGCTGGAGGAGATGGGAATGAAGTTTAGCCAGAGTCTCCTCACCCTCAGGAGGAACTCCATCCAATACAGCAGTCGTCTGATCCACAACGCATCTGCCCTGCTGGATCTGGATGACAGACTCCTGGACCACAAATCCAATAAGTGAGCTCCAAATTATCGTATTTTTCAACACCTCCACAACTCTTTAGATTTTAGATGACCCTCATGTCAAGTCTTATTGAACCTTTTCTGAATTCAAAGGTTGCATTCAGTACTTTAGAAAAAATGTGTGTTTGGCTGTTTAGATGGTATGTGTGCGTTCCGTTCAGGTGCCTTTGTGGGATTTTTTGTTTGGGATCTGTAATTGTCTGTAACTATGTTATGATAATGATACGGTGAAGCAGAATGAAAATAAGTAGATTTGCATTTCCTGGAGGAAATGCCTACGCATGCAATGCAGCAGTGGAATAGAAGTAAAGACTTTAGTTAAAGGAGAGTTCGAAAAAGTTGTAAAACAGAAATGTGCATACGTGTCATTTTCGATATTGCCTAGTTGCGGTTTGCCCTATGTTAATAAAGTTTGTGACACTATAGAATTGAACATTTTGTACACTAATAATATGATGTCACACATCATATAAGCAGGGTTTCCAGTATAGATTTGTGGATTTTATGTCTTTTTTTTCTAAATGTCGATAAAAAGTAGCGAAATGACAGCATTTCCATTAAACGATGTTATGCGACTGAGATGTAAAAAAAATCTTTTAGCAATAAGTAATTCCATCCAAACTTATTCAGGTTTCATGGTGGGTTGTGAACCAACTTTAGAGGTGTGTTACTGTAATGAAGCTTAAAATGTAGCCGGACCATCCTTTTTTAAAATGGTGTGTGAAAAAGTTTCATGATCATTCTTTAAAGTTTTTGATGATGAAGACTTGAAAATGTAGGACACAAAAATATGACTCACATGTCATTTTAGCTGGTTTTATTACAGATTTGTGCAAAACTATTTATTTTTTCTAAATATCAATAATTTACAAAAAAATACACTATTTCCATTCAACGATGTTATGCGACTGAAATGTAATTCAGTTAAATATAATTTCTGTCATTCTGTCCAAACTTCCTTAGGTTTTATGGTGGGTTGCGAACCAACTTTAGAGATGTAATGAAGTATGAAATGTAGCCGAACCATACAGCGGCATCTTAAAAGAATGCGACAAAAACATAGAAAAACATTGAATTGCCCCAAAAAAGACCTCATGGTAGTGTAAAAATCTTTTTGTGATTTATGTGAGATTTTGTGATACTGATGTTTCCATTAGGCCAATTTTTTAATTTGTAATATCTGATGTCGGGATTTGTCACACCTGACAGTTGGAATTGTGTTATTGGTTGATTTCATTGGGCCCGGACATTTAAAGAAATAATGGCTTTGTTAGTGGTTTCCAATGACCATTTAAAGTTAGCGTAGAATTTTTTCTAGGCAACTATTTTGCATAGCATTTTTTAAATATTATATAAAATGTTGAAATAAAAGCATCAGGGGCTTTGCCAGCTTTCCGTTTGTGACTAAAGGAGTTTCCTGGGAGCAATGTTCTCTAGTTTCGTTTTCTCTATCTTTTGTTTCCTCTCTCTCTCCCTCACTCTCTCTCGTCCTCAAGTTAAAATTCACTTAGTGTCTTGATTTCTGTGATGGAATGAAATGGACCAAAACTAGGCTATTGATTTCTACGAAGTTCAATTAAATCCCTTTTGTGTGCGTTTTGAATTGTTACATCTTGTCCACACAGGCGCTCTGTGTTCTGAGGAGATTATCCGACTCTTCTCCCCTCTCAAGGATTTTGCCTGCTTTCTTTTATTCTCCCTCTTCGCTTTTTCTTCTTCTTCATTGTTTAGAAGAAAATGCTAAACTTGACTGGTCTTACCCAAGTGTATTGCGTAACTGAACTGCGAGCATCCGCCGAATGCAGCTTCATACCTATTTTTGCTTGGAATAGTTTTATATCTTGCTTACATGGAAGCAGCAGAAAATGTCTCATCTGTAGATAAGAAATACATTTAAGGATGCCTGCTGCTTTGACTTTGCAAGCTATGAATACAGTGCGAGATGTTGTCTCTCTGTTGTTAGGCAAGAAAATATGTAGCGGCAACTTTTGACCGACCGAATAATATGAATTTGTAAAATGAACAGTGGAATTTAACATAATGCTTCTGGCCAAATTATTTGTTGGTTTATCATAATATTGAACTCATGCTAACTTTTTACAAAAATGTTGTATATGTGAACTTGGGCTATCAAACAATAAATTGCGATTAGTCCAGAATAAAAGTCTGTGTTTACATAAAATATATCTTGGTACTGTGCATATTAATTTAGTTTTTATAAAAACATATACATGCATAGGCTATATTCAAGAAACATTTATATAGAATTTAAATTATTGGTAAATATAAATAACTAAATGTAAATATGTGTGTGTGTTTGTTAATACAAAATTAATATGCACTGTAGACAGACATATATTATTTAAACACAAACTTTTATTCTGGATGCCATCAATCGTTTGACACTTCTAACGTGAACACATACAACCTTATTGTAAAGTGTTAACAAATTTATTTTCAATTCTTTTGAATTACTACAATTTATTTGTTTAGTTTACAAATTTCATATGAATCTATACTTTTGACTAAGTTAGCAGTAGCTTGCTTTAGCTTAAAATTAAATACGTTAAGCATAGTAAAAGTCAAAGTAAAGTCCCCGTTCACCCACGTGAATGTAAAGTTCATATCTGGGTGCAAGAGAGAGAGAGAGAGAGAGAGCAAGAGATTGTCTTGTGTGTTCAGGGTCTATGTTAGAGATTCGATCAGTCTCTTTTGACACTCAACACGGTAGAATATAGATGGATGTCACTTAACCGCCAGCTTCGCAACTTCAGCTATATTACGCAAGTGCTAGCACAACCTCCCCCTCTCTCTCTCTCTCTCTCTCTCTCTCTCTCTCTTCTCACAGCCTTCATTCTGCTTACCAGAAGTCAGTCCAGGACAAGCGGCTCTACTGACGCCACCCATCCCAAATCATTCCAGACAGAATCACGCGGATGGTTAATTCACCTCAATCCCCAGACACAAAAGAGAGCCGAACGCTTCACAACTGACAGGAAGCCTTTCTGTAGCTCTTCTGTGAGCGAAGGGAATTCACATTCAGATGCCTGCTATTTAGATGCAACACATGTGCTGGCGAATGAGAAGCAGCCGGTCAGAACGCTCAATACCTTCTAGATGTCACCTTACGTTGAAATATTCTCGCTCGCTTCATCTTCAGGTCTATTATATCTTTTGTGATGGCTGTCAGAGGCGAGAACTGCTTTTTTGCTTTCATAGTAAAATGAGGCAGAGAATTGATTTTGTAATAATAAAGCATGATCTTTGAATGGAGAGAGAGAGATGGCTTTCCATCAAAGCGGGAGTGTGACAATGAAAAGGTTTAATTTTTCCGCCTTTGAAAAGCTTTTCCGTGTCGTCACTTAACATGAAGAGGATTTCTTAAAATAACCTCAGGGCTTCCGAGTACGCCTTTTTATGCCCACTGCATTTTGATGCTGAGACGCCCAGGAAATAACAAGCTCTCAAATGTAGCTTTAAACATCTCAACATCTCTAAATCAGGACGTTTTTCATTAAAGGTTAATATATCCGTACAGTAGAAATTCTTCACCTCTTGGGGTTTGGAATTGAGCCCCCGCGGACCCTTCTGTTCTCATATTCTTTCTCCAGAATGCTTTATTAATACCATTTACTTGAAACAGACGGGGAATGTATTAGATTGCAATACACAAAAAGGAGTATTAACACGCAAAGAAACAAACATATACGGGTGGTTGAAAAATGAATTGCACCTGTCCTATGGTGTGACAGCAAAAAACAATGATTTTAAGTCTCTTATGTAATTTTATATTATAGATAAAAGTATTGATAATATTTATTTTTAACAGTATATTCCCACCATAGGATGCATGGTACGGTTTATTTGACAACTACCCATGTACAGACAGGAGCTCCAATGAGAACAACAATAATAATGAAATTCCACTTAAATCCAATCACAGGACCTCAGCGATTACATTTGTTGTTATGATTTTCCTCTGTTTATTTCCTCAAGAATCTGGTGTTGAATCTGCCCAGCAGTTTTTCCAAGCAACGACTGCCGGCTTACCGTTTCATCTATTATGTTGTCCTCAGATTCACCCAGCTCGGCCCGTGAATGCACCTCCAGCAATTCAGACAATGAGAATTGAGCCGGGCTGCTGTGAAACTTATTCCATCAAAAGTTGCCACAAACTACATTAACTTGTTAATCCACTCTGAAATGACTGTCGCCCTTCAGGAAACTGGCGAAGGTTGAACCTGACTGTTAGCTTGCTTCATTTCAATTTATTAAGACCGTTTAAGAAGTCTTTAGAGAGAAAGCCACATAATGTATGACTGCTTTCCAAGACAATCTTCATCCCTTCTTTATTTTTCCCATGCCGGGCTGTTTTGCCAGTTTCAAAAGTACTATGTTATACCTTCTTAATACTATCTTCCTCTCTTACTTTCTATTAATGTTCAGAACCGGTTTTCGACTATTTCTTCTGTGGAATACAAAAAGATATTTTGAGAAATGTCTTTGTCGTTTTGTGTCCATACAATGAAAGTCAATGAGGTCCAGTGTTGTTTGGTTACCAACATTCTTCAAAATATGTTCTTTTGTGTTCTGCAGAAGAAAGAATAGTTTGAAATGACAAGAGGGTGATTAAATTAAGAATAAGTCAAATTTTCCTCATTCTGTACAAATCTAGTTGTTTCTATTTTCTGCTGTGCGCAGCCGATTGTGTATCCCAATATCACCTCATATTAGCAATTTTCATAAATCATACAAACTTTCCCTGGCTTGTTGGTTATGTTATTTATGATGGTAATGGTAATAACAACCTGAGTCTTTCCAATAAATGGAGTCCTTCTAATTGTACTAAAACGCTTTCAAAGAGCTCCCAGATGCAAACGGTCGTCTCATGAACGATCAGCCCGACGCGCCTCTGAACGAAGAGGGCAGGATATCTCCACATTAGCTGATGGTAATTCCTTTGAACAGCTGCCTGCTCACTCCTGAGATATATTTCAAGATCCGCCTCCGGAGCGGACGCGTTTAGTGTCATCCCCGTTACCGAGCGGTACCCGTCCACTTACGCATGCCCCTTAGTCGACCTGCTTGGCAAGCGGCGCGAACAGATGGAAAGAGTCAAGCGAATGCATTTTGGAACTGAACGCGGATGCTTTTTGGTGGCCAAATGAGAAACGTGTTTCCAATGTACGACACAGAAGCTGTGACCTGGAAGTTCTTGATCTGTTGAGCTCTCGGCTCGGTCATGCACGGTTCAGATTTACGACATGTAGTTTTGTTAGAATGCGAGACTATAGAACACGCATTCTTGATGTTGAGTTTGTTAATGGTTGTTGGTCATGTCGTTCAATTGCTAGATCACTGCAAAACTAATCGATTTATTTGATTCCCTGGAACTACATACTGCTGAATATATACGACTTGAATGCAATATAGTCGCTGTGCCAAATGCGTAAATGCAAGTTGCGGCGGATTGCGTCAGGTTTGGTTCTGGAAAAGAATATTACACTTTTTTTGGCCATTCTGCTTTTCATGACATTTTACACCAGACACATGATGCGTCAGTCCGCAAAAAACGTAACATTATCTTATTTGCTAAAAGCTTGCGATCCCCTTTAATCATGCACTACATTTGCTAAAATTGTGATGGATGGCACTGAAATAAAGTCCTTGTTTACAGCACAAACATATCTTTCTCGGCAAATTTGGATGGTTATAGACAGATATTGATTTAAGAGATGTTTGTTTACATTGCAGTATCGATTCGTGTGGTGGATGCGGAAGTTATTCATTAAATGACTACCGAATCATGCATGCATTCAGACACATGCCAGGTCAAGAATGCTTTCAGCATTTTAAAGAGCTTGAAGCAATGTGGTCAAGCGTTACAGTAGATGGTAAAAATAAGACCCTAGAGAAAATCGTATTCCTTTTTCCTCAAGGGAACGGAGTGATAACGGTCCAGTGTATGAAATGTAGCAGCATCTAGTGGTCAGGTTTTGAATTGCAACCAACGGCTCACTCCACCCTTCTCTTTGAAGCACTACAGCACAAAGATGTCCTCACGTTTTCGCTTCTTTGGCGAAGGAAATAAGGTATCTACGAAACGCACTCTGTAGAGAAGTTTGTGCGTTAAGGGCTACTGTAGAAACAATATGGCGAATTCCACTCAGGATAATTCTAAGGTAATAAAAACACAACGCTTCATTACGTATGGTCTTTATACACCTCTGAAGACATAGTTATGCACATTGCATCGTATTTCTCCCATTAGATCCTCCAAAAATGTATCTTTCATGCATTTCTAAATATTTCACGATACATAAAAAAAATTGGCATCATGAAAGTTCACCAAACTTCCTATCGCACAGTTGTTTAATTATTAAAGCACAATTTGACAGACTCATCAAAGAATTAAAAGTATGCTTACAATTCACAGTTGTTGTCTTCTGTTACAGTCGTGTTGTAAACGCAACTACCTCTAACGTCTTTTACTAGCATGCACTATGCGCTGAGAGAGAGAGAGAGAGAGAGAGAGAGAGAAGATAAGAGCTGTAAAAGAGGGCTGCAAACCGCTTTTGAGTGGCGTTGATTTAAATGCCTTCTAGAAAATATTTGCTGGCAGTTCCGTTATGATGTGTCTGTAATAGTTTGTGAGAGCTCACACTGTAAACAAGAGCAGCGTATCCTTGTGCGGCGATGGGCATCTCCCAGGAGAGAGCTGATTGAATCTCTGTCCCCCGCCGTCGCACGGGCCCGCTCACTCCAGCGCCCGACATGCGGCACGCAGCTTGTCCTTTCTAATCTGCAAATTAAATTATTTCCAGGACTCTGGACACACTCTTTTTTACTTTAGTTTTCTCTTGGAGCTTTCTGAGGAGCCTGTCAGATTGTTCATGGACATACGTTGTCACATATGCAAGAATTTTGATTTACAGAAACAAAAACTTTTACACCTTTAGACATGATGTGATGTTAACTGTTGTTGTGTTTTTTGTAATATAGATATAAAGTAAAATGATTTACTGGTTTAGTAATGCACTTAAAATTTATGAAGAAAAGTGTTATTAGTCAATAGTACTCTAATATTTTAAGAATTCTGTCTAAAAGCAAATGCTCACCCAGTCCTAATCTTTGTCAGTTCGTGGTATGAGTTGACTAAGAAGCGCCCAAATGTATACCCAAGTAGGGTGGGCGTACCTGTCAATACAATTGCAATGGAACCTGATGTTCTCACCCAGTATCACCCATTAGGTTTTTAATCAGTCTGCCGGTTTAAACAGATGTAAATCATTTTAATAGACATTCAAAAACATTTGCTAGGTCATATTTTTTCAAAGCTCATGGCATTTCAAGTACTGTATATTTTTTAAGTACTAGTCTAGTCTCAAACCTCCTAAGTACTTTTCCTGTACTTAAACCTCTTCCTGAATGTGAAACCATAATCCATTATAAGTAGTTTATGATAATTTATTTTATTTATATATTTATTTTTAGGGACCAGGCCTTCAAAAAGGGATTTGAGAGGCAATTACATGCCGTGTGGTAGTGTAGCACACCTCTCCAGAGATGCATGTAACTTCTTTTTTAAGTGTAATCAAATCATGTTTGTGAATTGTAAGTAGTTTAGACACCAGTCCTGTCATTAACTGACAATATCTCACTCCTAGCTACTGTTTCTGTGTTCTGAGCAACATTTGAAATAAAAACAACTTTTGAGTATAATTTTGTGATCTGAAGTCTCGGTCCACAGCATGGCATATAGAATAGACATTATTATTGTTATATTGTTATTAGGGCTGTCAAACAATTAATCACGATTAATCGCAACCAAAATAAAGTTTTGTGTTTACATAATATATGTGTACTGTACATAATATTTTTGTATTGAAAAGCACATTCAAATACATACATATAGAACAAAAAAATATAAATTATTTAAATGATTGGTAAATATAAATAAATACATACATACATTTATAAATAAATAAAAAAATTCTAAATATTTATACATGTATGTGCATGTGTTTATAAATACAAAATTAATATCCACAGTACACAGAAATATATTATATAAACACAAACTTTTATTCTGGATGCGATTAATCGCAATTAATCGTTTGACAGCTCTGATTATTATATAGGATAATATCTAGGGAAGGTAAAGGTTTTATGTGATTGATTTACAGTACTAAAGTGTATTTAATACCATGCACTGCTGCAATATTGACTTGTATATTACAACATCAACTTAAATATTACAATAGTGTTATAAGATATTCTGGGTTGGCGATTCAAACAGAATCGAAATGTGGAAGAAGGTCCTACTTAGGTCCCAACTGAGGCAATTGTCTTCCTCTTGCTGAAACATTTGCCTTTTGAAATTCTAGCGGCCAAAACCCTTTATCGAGCAGGCGAGGGAAGAATTGTTTGGATTGTTTTTGGTCAGTAGGTGATAGTGGGAGGAGATTTGATCCCCATTTCTCACACTTCCATTGTGTTTATGATGAATGTTGTTGTGCTATTACTGTTTCTGAACGCTGAGGATTTTGTCCCGTGGATGACATCAATAATCCGATTAAGATTTTATATAATTACAAAACTGACAATAGGTTTCCTGTTATGATGCAAATAGAACAGATGAGCTGTGGAAGGCGTACAATTGTGTATCTTGAGAAACTTCAATAATAAATAGAAAAGCTTAAAAAAAGTTATGAGATTAATGTGTTGGAGTGCCTGAATATATAACCAATAAAATATTTTGTAGCACACACATATGTTAAACAAGGTATACAGCGGTATTAAAATGAAAACTTGGTAACTCTTTAGAAAATAAATATTTGTTTCCACTTTATATTAAGTCACACAATTTCATTATTATCTACTTGCTTATTAACATGCTTATTGGTTTTAAATTATAATGTATAAAGCACATATTATTGTCTGACCTTATTCTACATAAAAAAAAATTAGGAGTTAATTGAGGCAAAAGTCATATTTAATAATTAGTTAAAAGTGAGAAAAGGACCCTAATCTAAAGTGTGACCAAATATTTTAGACCAAATATTTAACAAAGGGAAAAGCTAAAATATAAGAGATAAAATAAATCTAAATTAACCAATAAATGTCAAATTACGAGACGAAATATAATAAATATGTAACTTGCATAAAATTCTGCCTTATTCCTGCATCAAAAATCTCTTGAAAGGACTACATGTAAGAAATTCATGTTTGAAAAAATATATACTTCCATTTGTTCATATAGCGCCTGTCAGAATAATAATGCAATCAAATCCCGGTATTTTCAAAGAGTTTATAAATTGCGGGTCAGTGTCTTTATTATCGGCTCATTTTTTCTATACTGCAAAGCCGTTTCCCACTGTGACATTTTCTGACTCTCTGCATCGTCTGTTCTCGTATCCATCGAGATGTGGCACAGCCCTTGTAAATATTTACATAATACTTGAATGAATGATGTATTTACTTAGCAACTATCCAGCGAGGAATTCAAACTCTTTCTGTTAGCGCGTGGGCGAAATAACAAAATGCAGATAACGCCAGCGTTTCAGAAGCATGCATACCAATTTAGCCGAGCCAACAGGGACTTCTGTAGATCATTAAACTGAAATCACGATTGCCAAGTCTGTGAGATGACTCAAGGCATTCTCTAATATTCTCTGAGTTGTTCAAAGTGCAAACTCTCTCTCTCCTCAAAGTCTCTCTAATCACATGATATTTTTATAGCTTGTATGATTGGCTCAAAAACTGTATACAGAACCAGGGCCTCACATTCATATGTGGTCTAGACCTATTATAGACCCTTGGATCGAACTTTCCTGGGTCTTTCAACATGGGCACGAGTTTGCCATTGCTAATAAATTTGCCATCACGACTATGCCAAGCGGTCAACCCCGGACCCTTCAGCTGTCTGTTGTTTATCGAATCCCCGGAGTCTCCATGTTCCAGCCTCCATCCACACGAGCTTATCCTTCTGGCAGCCATTGATTGTCTTCCATACATACAGTGAATTACAAGTGATGCTGGAGTAATTGAAATGGCAGGTGATTGTGTCCTAGCAACCTGCGGCACATTAGCCAACCAGGATGGTTTTCTAAGATATCATTGAGTTTGAATTGAATTAGAGATTGTGTGTTTCATTTTCTTTCTTTCGCCTTTTCTCTCTTTGTCTGTCTGCAGTATAAAGTAGACTGGGGCAAGTTGTCACCTGTATAACTGCTAAATTTAAAGACCAAAACTGTCTTAATATGTAATTTTGTTCTGTTTTTAGAATTCTTATATTATTTAATTGAACAAGTGAAGTTTTACAAGAATTAATCTACTGGGATATATTATGACAGGAGTTAACTGTCGACCAATCAGAATCCAGGATTGGAACCTACTGATTTTTAAACTGTAGGGTAGAATCTAGTAAAAAGATTTCTGTACATTGTCTTTTTGTTTTTTATTATTTGTGTTTACTTCATAATTGTGTCACGGTTTCATTGGCTCCTTTTGTGACAACTTACCCCATATAGAGTCAAACTAATAAAGCTGGACTCCCATACATCCAACAGTGTGAAGACATATTTTAAGGGTCCGCCAAAATGATTTGGTGTGCCTTTAACTATAGAAAATAAATTGATGTTAAGAAACTGAAATGTAGAAGAACTAGCCCCGGACAACATTGTTATTTCGTTTGTGTTTATGATGGAGTGCTGAGAACCTGCTTTGCTGTCTATCAGAAAGACCCATGGACTCGACGTAGCAGAGCGGCACAGAAACGAACACAGCTCTCTCTCTCAGCGTCCACTTAACGTAATTGAAACCAGACCTGAATAAGCACACAAGTCTTTGCTTTCAGAGAAGTCAAAATATGAGCTCATCAAATCGAAAACTGCCATTGTTGTTCGGCTCACAAATGATATTGCTTGCATTGTTGGTCTCGGAGTTGAAGGTGCCCTGTTCTTTAAAACTGATCATTCCGGTCTATTCTTTTGGGACATCAAAAACGTTATTGACACGTGTGTCTTCGGGAGCTCCATGAAAGTCAGTTAAGGTTTGTCCTTCCTGTGGTTTGACTGTCATTTGGTGTTACAGCAGAACCTGAGGAAGAAAAATGCAACAGTCTTTTAGGATAAGAACGGATGACATTTTTATGTGTCTATTTTAACTTTTTACATTATGAATGACTCTTGAATACCCAGTCATGTTTAAAGGGATACTTCACCCAAAAATGAAAATTCTGTCATCATTTACTCACCTTCGAGTTGTTCCAAATCTGTACATTTGTAATTTGCTTATAACCAAACGGATTGTGCCCCCCATTGACTCCCATAGGAGGAAAAAATACTTTATAATTTTTTCTTCTGTTGAACACAAAAGACCATTTTTAAGAATGTCGGACCGTTCTGTGGCACTTTTGACTACAATTGTATGTTTTTCTACTATGGGAGTCAATGGGGGCCAAAATCTGTCTGATTATAAGCATTCCTCCTAATATCTTCCTCTGTGTTCATCAGAACAAAGACATTTATGCAGATTTGGAACAACTCGAAGATGAGTTAACAATGACAGACTTTTCGTTTTTGGGTGATCCCTTTAATGTCTGCTCCAATTTTGTGTTTCACTGCCAAAGATTAAATGGATGTTAGTCCCAATGCACACGTCTTTACTGCTTCGAAGAATGAGAATATTGATAGACAATATGAAGTGCTTTTATAATGATGCTTTCATGAATTTCTTTTGTAAAGGTTTAAGAAAGGTCAATGCTTACGTTGATCTTTTTAATTTAGTCATGACCTGTTAATAAGTGGATCTTTGACCTGACATGCAATTTAAGCAGATACAGTGTTCCCGCATTGAAACCCAGAAGGAAAACGGTATTGTTTCTATAGCTCAGGAGATTTGATGTTTGAGTTCTCAGGTCCATTGTTTCATTTTTTGGAGGATCTATTGACAGAAATGCAATATTATATACATCACTATGTCTTGTACGTGTGTAAAAAGACCTTGCATAATGAAGCTGCATGGAATTCATACGCCCTCCATTTAATCTTATTGATGTAGGAGAAACAGATTTTTCTGTTTTATGGGAGTATTTGCATAAGAAATGTATTCCAAGTGCTATTTTAATTAAGATATCAAAGACAGGAGCTAGTTTTTGTAAGTGTGGTTCTTCGCATGTCATCTCAGTTTGAAATCGAAACAACAATACTGATACCCCGCTCAAACTGACTGCATTACACGTACAGTATAATTCCACGGTCTTGATCAATAACCAATAAGTGCTTTGCTGAAATTTACCAGGTGTTTCCTTATTTTAATGAGGTTTTCATACAGTTTAATGACTCCACAAATATGTTTAACTTCCTTTTGAAGAGCTGTTCATATTCACAAGACCGCATTAACCTCAATCAAACGGCCCGTATACTGTGTATGCAAATGATCCCGCTTTGCAGACGACAGGTGCTCCATCCACAAAAAAGACAGTAATATCACCGCTTGTTATGCGTCCCGCGCTGTATTCGGAGACCCGGGAGAATAAAGAAGTTACTTGCACCTGTTGCCGCTCTGACAACCGCAAAACAAATTGGTTCATTTCGTGAGTCAAGAGGACGTGATTTGGTTTTGAAAGGGACGTGTTTTCTGTTCAGGGGCGGATGGGGACTTAAAAGGGCCCCTGGACTTCTTCACCAGGAGCAGCCCACAACACCAGGCTGTCAACATAATAAACCAGCTTATTAATGCACAAATCATTCTAGATCACCACAATTTAGAAACAAATGTTTCTAAGGACCTTTAAAAGACCCATTGGAAAGCCAATTTAACAACAAACAGTCAGTTTACAGTGCAGGTTAAGCAACAAACAGACATCACAATTAAATAAAAGTCTGCCAAAACATGTCAGTGTAATGTAGGGTTATGTATTTGACCTCTTTGTAAATTACACTAAATGATACTGACCATGAGTCAGTCAAAGATGGTATGGTATGCAGCGACGAGACGAGACAACGGAGACGGGAGCCCTCGGAGCGACCGGAAGGAGAGAGGGGAGAGAGGAAAAAAAAAAATTACAGTCCGGTTCCCCGACATGCTGCTGCTCGGTCCTCAACCAGCCGGTGTACTCTCCTTCGCGGTGGCCCTGGGGCTTCGGTGGACGACTTGACCGTCGAGTGGCTCCTCCTTTATCGGGGAGTCGGGGCGGGTTCCCCGTCCCCTGCTCCTTCCCCTTGGGCGGACGAACGCAGGCTCAGGCCTCTGGCAGGTGTGGCCGCACCCGGCACTCCTGCCCCCTGCTCCTCCCCCTCGGAGGACGGATGCAGGCCAGGCCTCTGGCGGATGGCAGCAACTCCCCCGCTCCCGCTTGGACGATAGCCCAGTTCGACCCAGGGGCGCGGCAGCAAAGGGCGCCGTTCCACCGAAGCTTTGACGGTGGCCGCACTGTGCACTTCCGTTTCCTCAGAGCCTCCGCTTCGGGAGGCACCGCGAGGCCACTCGGCGGCGAGGACTCTCCGACAGCATGTTTTTCCTTCCTTATGGCGTGAATGGTATTACTGTATGCTTTCGGTTATGTTTAAAGGCATGTTGAGTCGAATGCACGTTAAACATCTTACACTAGTTTTCATTTATAACAGCTGAATTCACAAAAGAGAAGTAGTTTGCATCTCTAAAATATGCCCGTTAATCATTTTTATTGCTAAGCTTTGTTATGTTTGATTTCCCATATCTCAATACTTCATTCATCAAACTGAATTTGTGCATGGTGTCTGTTAGCGCCTGCCTACCGAACTTCTGTCGTCCAGTCTTCTTCAATCGAATTGGCTAAAACGTCTGTCTTCTTCAGTTTGATTGGTTTAAGTTCTACTTGGCCTCTGTGATTTGATTAGCTAGAATTCTCTAAACCCTGTTTGATTGGCCAAGCTTTTGACATTGACGAGCGCTGTTACCGCTGTGGCTAGGGCACAGAAATCACGACTATAACAAGTGAGCAAAAGAAAATACTATTATTTCTTTATATTCATACAGTGGGACGGCCCACATTGAGCAGCGACCCACCGGGAAAACTCCCGGTGCTCCAGACGGCCATTCCGCCACTGCTCCCCCGTCTCGTGAGAGCACTCAGTTTTTCACCCTCAGCATCTCATCTTTCCCATATAATGAAGAGGAGAAAACACAATGTTGTTCTTCACATTGTGGCGCACCAGATGTTATTCTTCCCTTTAATATCCACCCAGGGCAGAGAAAATTATAAACAAACGCGCATCTAGCCGGGTTGAGGACGGGAGGAATCAGATTGCTCGTCACACGCGTGTTCTCCTCGGATCCCTGTGGTTTTGATCTGATTAGTGTGACTGGGCTTTATGTTTACTGTCAATCAAAACGCTTGGTGAGCTGAAGGTCACCGCGTCCTTCGGCGATGCTTCGAGAGGCGCACAGCTGCAGAGTTTTATTTTACTTCATAGTGATGAAGCGATGACTTGGGAAGCACTTTATTCATTTTATCTGGATTAATACATCTCTAGCTTTTACTTGTTTTTTTTTGTGCTTTAATAGTCTGCTTTTGGTTTCTACAGTTGCTTCGAGGACGATGAACCACCTTGCCCAGAGGAGATCCAATACTCATCCTGCACTGACCTGTTTGGAGCTAATGATCTGGACACGGAGGTGAACGTTAACATGTCCAGTATTGAGGAGGATGAAGGCAAGAATGAGCGACGGCTTACCGACAGGAAGTCACAACAACTTCCTCACTTCCTGCAACAAGATGCAATGGAAACTTTAAGCATCAAGAGTGGACAGTGTAACAACATGGACATCAGTAACAGATACTTTTATTGAAGTTATATTGTTTGTCTTATCTGTTATTTATATTTTCTATCAATATAGAGTGTCTTGAGTGTTAGCTTGTCTTAAAGGAACAGTTCACCCAAAAATATTACTTATCCTCATTATTTATATTAATATAATAAAGTATTATAACTTTTGTGATTGTTTATTTCTTTTATGGAACACAAGGCATAACTTATTGAGTAGTTGGATTCATTACTTACATCTCACTTTAGCACGTAATAAAGCACTTAAAGAGATAGTTCACCCAACATTTTTTATTCTGTCATCATTTACTCATCCTCTCATCATTTCAAACTTGTTTGACTTACTTACACAAACACAAAAGAAGATATTTTGAAGAATGTCTGTAATCAATCAACGGCGGTACCCATTCACTTCCATTGTATGGACACGAAACCAATGGGTGTCAATGGGTCTTTGTTCATTTACCAAGTTTTTTCAAAATATCTTTTGATTCATGCATGTTTGAAATGATACATTTTTGGTGAACTATCCCTTTAAAGTTTCTGTGCTTTACTGATCATTTTAAGCTTCTTTAAAAAAACAATCAATATTTTGTATTCTCAAACAGCAAGACAATAATTTAGGTTTAGAACAACAACTCCAAATGATCACCATTTTTGGGTGAACTGTTCCTTTAAGGGTCATATCAAATTAGATACCGAGGTCTTGAATCACAGAAGGTAACATGAGGTTTCAAAAGTCACGTGTGTTCTGCGAATCTAAGATGATGTATGTAATGTGCAGAACAACACTTGAACAGTAATTCACATTCGTGTACTCGTAATAATATGATATGCCAATCGTTCGGTCTTTGCAATGTTCCAGCTCAAATCATGACAACATTATGGGTTGTTTACAGCTGAGTAGCTTACTGAGAAATGCAAGAGTCTCTGTTACATAACAGGATATGTTAGCACTGCAGATGAAGTTTACTTTTAATAATATTTATTATGTTAACGTTTGAACATTTTTGTTTTCGGTACGTTCTATTTTTCTAACTAGTTTAGAGAGTAAAACAGTTATTTAACTTATATTAACATACACATAGTTAATTAATACAATGAATATACAATAAAATATTAATATAAATTAACATGAATAAACATTTTCCAGACAGGGATTTTCTTAAAACAGGACTGGGCCTTGTTTTTCCAAAAAACATTACTGGTGTGCATCTTGAGACAAAACAATCTTACTGATATATTTTAAGATATTCAGTCTTTTTCGATGAAAACAACTCTAACATTTAAATTAGTCTGGGTCTAGTCCAGGAAACCGCCCCCAAATTTAAACGACTTGTATCCAAACACAGACCGGACGTAAACTTCGGGCTCACTGTTCTGATGAAACCGTCTTTAACCTCACAGATATTATTACATATAATTCATTGTTGGTCCATTTTAGAGCACATATTGAAAGAGTAAAACGAGATAGATGCTTTATTTGACTTAACTCAGTCTGAAATAAAGGTTGTTTGTGGTCTTTTCTTATCCTATCAAAGTATTTTATATCTGCATTGCTTCAAAAAAATCATTACAAAAAATGAAGCATGCACATGTAAACCTCAGAGTGTTTTACAGAACCTTCGAAAAAATGAACAGCCTCGCTACAAAGATTCAAGTCAGTCCATTTTCAAATTCAGCAGCCAATCAGAAGAATCAGAAGAAAGCAATTAAATGCTGACACTTTTAGCTCGAAGGGAAATCTGCCATTGCATATTAACCACGGCTTTAACTTCTGTCTAGATGGAAGAAGAAAGATTGCAACACTGTTTATGCAATTAAATTCATCAAACTTTTTCATTTGTATGTGTTGCAATTCACACCATACAGTACAGTGATTTGCCAATGTGGGATGAGAATCTATGCTATATTGACTTTGGTTACAGCTAATAGGCATTATGGGTGAATATCTGAAATATACAGTATACTGTAGTTTCTACACTTGATCCATGGGTGGCTTAAATATGGACAAACCCAACCATTGGTTTAAATGACACCAGAAAATGTCCATATTATACCCAACCATGAGTTGAAACAGAACCTTATTTGAACCTTAAATGTACAGTAAGTCACTTTGGATAAAAGTGTTCTTAGTTTTGTATTGCATCACAGTTTCTATGTGTATTTTAGCACGCCCTGTGTTCGTTCTCCATCAGCATACTGTACTACTATACATTTTTACTATAACTGCGTATTTGAGACCATTTCTAAGCAAATGGCAACCGCAGATGAGTCAAAACATCCCGTCTAAAGTCTCAGCGCAGCGTCAATAGAATAATAACTAGGAAGGATAACTGCGCTGTTTCTCCGAATGAAGAGAGTGTGTGTAATGACTCCATTTTCATTTCGATCTCTCAGGGGCATTTAAGGCTCAATCTAGGGGTAGGTAATGACTTAGCTGTGACCTCCATGCCCGTCTCCAGCAACCTGCAGCAAACAGCATGCTGTCCTGCCCTGTAATCTCATTCCCATTTACAAAGAGATGGTCTAATTAGATCCTGGCAATGTGAGGTACGTACCTGAGTGCAGAGCGGCGAGCGGGCGCTCATTGGTATGCGGGGGACGCGGGCTATGCCACACACCACTGCATTTCTTAATTGTGTCTCACACCAAGTCTGCTGCTCGACTCACTGCAGTCAACGCAGGGAGACGATACCAGTCGAGGTATTACTCCCTTCCCTGCTGAATGACCCTCCTGGAGCTCTCGGGCCTGTGATGGTGATTACTACATTATCACATGCGTTCGGCAAGCAGGTGGTCTTCTTTAAATAGCTATTGGGGGCTATATGGACATGATAAGAAGAGAACTACTCTTTCTTCACAACAGCTTGTTCTTAAAGCTACAATCTTTAACTTTATTGGTTAAAGTTGAGTGTTGGAAACTGTTTCCTTATAATAATGATTGATTAAGTTAAACCATCATGTTGAATTTCAGAGGAAGTGTCGTTGTTTTCCAATAATGTAAAGGTCATAACGATAACATTTGGGTACCAAAATCCAGGCATTCTACGAGCATTTTCGTCTGTTCGCATCTACCAGGATGAGATAATGGGGAAATAACAAAGTGGGAGGGTGGCGGGAGATCCCCGATAGATCAGGGATGTCTTTAAGATGACTGCTCAGGATATGAAGATCTTGAAAACATCCGATAAACGTCTTAGAAATGTTGGTTTACATACATTCTATCATAGCCCATCTTACGGACATCTTTTATAATTCTATATGACAACAGAGGGGAGAAATATGTTAGAGACGTATTGCAGATGTGCGAACTACCAAAAAATATATTTTGCAGATGTAATGCAGACATCAAATAGACGTCTCCCAGATGTATGTATCAGGGTTGACTTTGAGAAACAAGAGAGATAAATGGGATTGTAGACACATGTATGGTAACGATTCCTGTACCTGCATAAGAAAGTCATACTTACTATTTTAAGATCATCATTTCAGAAGAAAGATTCCTGTTCATCATTTATTTACATTCCTCAAAAGAAGCCTAAAACTGTCTAAAACCGATAAAGTACGGTTTAATTGAAAAGCGTCAGTGTTTTATGAATAAAACATTGGTCAGAAGCTTGGTTTATAACAAGCGTCATGCCCTTTTAACTTGATTAGATTTTGTTGGATGCTCTGTGCGCTGCGTCTTTTTATCAAACTGAAACCCGTTTACATTGATCATCTTATCTCGGGTTTGTTTTTCTTGTCAGTGGACCATCTGGATATTGCGCGTCGTTTTTTTGATTGATGGTTCCGGCGGTTGTACAATAACTTTTCTCTTGTATCTTTTCTATTGCGGAGTGGACAGCTAGACAGGTTTGAAATGTATCATACAGTACGTAATGGTCACCGACGCTCTCGCAAACGTTTGTAAAGTTATCGGACACACGCGCCTGGCCCGAAGTTACTTCCGCTCTGTGTTTGGTTACAATGTCATAATTATATGATATTTCATCTATATCAATATTAACATATATGAATAGTTAATTGTATAAAATGATTGATTATATTGAGGTCTACCGGACGTCACGATTGGGCCCCACAAATTTTTTGCCGCTGAAACGTGTGCAATATTTGAATTATATCTTTAATATGTTTGAACTTAAGTAACTATTTAGGCTAGTACTGTAACTGTTTGGTGAACTATTTAGTCAATTTAAATATGACAAGACATGAAAACTCACATTAAATTGGTTCTCGCTTGTCTCGTACGCAATTTTTCAACCAATGAGATTTGACTTCATCAATACGTCATCATATTTCAATTTAGTATTCTAACTTTCTTTTACATTTCTTTTTTGATAAATTAAGTATTGATGGTTTTCTCTCACAAATCTATTTGTGAGAAATGCACTTGATTTTTGGCATTTCAACAAGTGTGATCATAAATATTTATGGAGTGCCTGCATTGCGTTTTAAGCCTTTCTGACTGTGGAATATGCTGTTCAATACAAACTCTATGTAAGATAAATAAAATGAAGCTCTTACGAGGGATATTTTGCTTTTCCTCACTAATGCCCCTTCACACTTTGCTTTCAAGACTGTTTTTGCCTTAGGCATCTCTGTCATAGAAGATAAGGGACGTTAAAAAAGAGCAACATTAACTTACCTGTGTTAAATTTGTCTGTAGTGGATAATTGACCACTTTCTCCGCTCTTACAGAGGAGATTTGATGTACTTCTCCAAGGGAACAATGCAAAACAGAAAATGTGTTGCACTAGTAACAATTAATGTCTTTTAAGAAAGCTCCTTATGTACGATGACAACATGCATGATGCCAGAATGAACTTGTGCAGCAAAGATGGCAAACCCCTGAATATTTCTTAAAGGTTGCTATGGCACACCAACTATCTAATTTGTTACTGTGACCACTGTACGGTACACAGAGATTTGAACATCATTTTGTTTTCAACAATAGAGAATTGAGACTCTGAGCACGATTATTCTGTTCCAGGTTTTGCCTCCATGTAACCAATAACGGAACAGAATCATCAATCCACAACATAAAGTACAAAGGCTCGACTTGAAATTGCTTTCTGTGGGCACACAGTCACAGGAGATTAAATTAGGGTAAATATTGCGCCTATATGTCCGGAACAACTTACAGAAATGTTACGGGCTTGAGACAACTTACGCTCTACCGACAGCTTCTGTGGCATTAGGATATCCACCAAAAAAGTCAAAAGGTTGTGAAAGGCTAAAGTGTTTTGTTTTTGTCACAGTATTAAGTGCGAGTTGTGTATTGAATATGGAGTGCATGTGAATATGCATGTGTAAAACTGCAAACATTGACCCCAACAGCGATAAGATCGATACTCACGTCTAGACGAACACAAAACAATTTAACAGCCGATTTGGCTATAATCGAATTGCAGACTGTTCCCCTCTACTCCTTGTTTGTTTGTTTTTCCCAAACATGACATTTTCAAAAGTGTAGTAAACTTAACTAATAGATATCTGTGACCAAATACAGCCAACAACACAATTTTTTGCTGTGACAAATACACAAGAAGTGTGTATAATTGTAATCTGGCCTTTATCAATTCTTCTTGATGAAAAGGTGATGCCAGTGAACTGCAGAAGCTTGGGTGTTGGGTTCTCATAAATTGTTTAAATACCCCTCCACCCCCCTCTCCTCCACATAATGTTTCTCTGCGGGGAATTTCATTATGGCCTAGATTAAACCGATCACTCGAAAGTCAGAGAGAGAGAGAGAGATTTTTTTTCTTCCAAAAACAACAAAAGATAAGGTGACATTTCTGAGTGTTGTTGGTGGTAATATTTCAGAACTCTGTCCTCTTGTTATAGTTATATATTTGCTTTGTCCATAGCCTACTCATAGGCATTAAATTGTAAGTAATATATTTTTGATAAATGCTACCGACTTTTTTTAATTGGATAGTTTACCCAAAATTAAAAATATTTAATCATTTACATAACTTCAAGGCAGAACACAAAAAAAGATATTTGTACCATTGTATCGACACAAAATTGTTCAATATTTTTCACAATATCTTCTCTTGTGTTCCACATAAGAAACAGTCATAAACAGGTTTTGAACAAAATAAAAGTAAACTAAATGATGACGATTTTTATTTTGGCCTGAACTATACCTTCAGCAAGTTTGGCATCTCTACGAACTAAGCATAATCAATAGAAATGTATTCTTTTATGGGCTTTCTTGATAACTCTTTAAATATTTCTTTCCTTTAATATTTCTGTTAAATATAGCTTTCCTGTAGCTCAGTGGTAGGAGCATTGCGTTAACAACGGGTTCGATCCGACGGGATTGCAAATACCTATGTAAAATGTAAAGGATAAAGCACTGTAAGTCGCTTTGGATAAAAGCATCTGCCAAATGCTTAAAGTAAATATTTTACAAAAATCTTTAAAAGTGAACATTTGAAGCCTATGAACCGTAATGCACTGCTGTAAATACCAGAAATCAGGACCTCCTTTCTCCAGTCTGCAGTCATACTTCTACCTTTGGGATGGCATCCTAACGTTCCTATGTAAGGCGTCAGCAACCAATGAAACATGAAATTAAATTAGCGCCTCTATATGTTTTGTGGGCAACAGAGCCACACAAGAACGATCGGCTGTCTCTTGTTTGGTTTCCTGGTCGTAACGCTGAAGAAATAACATCTCTCTCTCCCCCCTGGCTATCTTTTTCACCTCTGCCCAGCTAATGGGTAAATCGTGAAGAAGTCTTAAGTATTTTGAGATGAAATCAAGAAAACCATCCGTAGACTCTCGCTACTTGAAGCAAATGAATGTTTATGTTTTTGACAAAATCAAACATTTAAAACACTTGATATCTAACAAGTAAAGAAGACAGATGTTTTGGTGTACTAATTCAAGGTCAGCATCTAGCCCTGAGGCTCTGAATGTAGTTCCTCAGAAGTCCGTGATGAGATTCCTTCAGCAACTTTTCCAGACAGCAATCACAAGTTCGCCACCTTGATCTCCATCGAAACCCCGGCAGCCTTGAGTCTACGAAAATTCATTTCTCGCCGCGGATTGATTGTCGCAAACACATTGTTCTCTGATCATATTAGGTCCGTAATCAATCCGCATCAGATTTAACAAAAACGAGTTCACCCTATGAATACATTAACGCAATCATGGCATTCATTACACGGTTAAATCAACCTCGAAACAACCCCGGCATCTGTAAACAACAACACGCCTTTTTGAAGAAATAACGCAACGAAATGTGTTTTTATTTGAGGGGGAATGAAGGCAATCTGGAATACAAATAGCCATATTTCATTTGTATTCCATCAAGAGATTGGGACGAAACGGCAGCCGTAAATAAATAATGATGTCTTGCTTGGGATGGGCATCGTAAATTTTTAATGTGTGCTGCCCAGCAGGAGACACAGGCAGGTAGAGGCCACAGAACACACTTACCTGCTGCTACGGTGTATTGCAGTGGTTTACTGTAGGTGTTGAATGGGTGACGCGGGTGTTTATTTGTGAGATGAAGACTGGAAAACGGAATTCAAAAGCAAACAACACAAAATATTATATGGACAAAAGTATTGGGACGTCCCCTTTTAATAGACATGTTTATCGATATAATGTCAATCCAAACAAATATTAATGCTATAATTTCATATTCAAGAATTTTGTTTTCATCTTTGTTTGCAACTGGGGTGGTCACGCTACCATAAACCTATCTAACGGTGCTATAGGGGAGCTGAGAAGATGTCTTCTTTTTATATGCAAAACCTGGAAGCAAGTTAGCATTTTAGGACTTTCGGTTCCATTGCTCCAAAGTCTATGGGTTTTTTAATGCGTTTTTGGTTTATCGCCTGAAATATGGTCTGTGGTAAACAAAACCTCTAAATATATACTGTTTTATTCTAAGACATAAAACACACCAATTTTAGGCCACTTGTGATTTTTTTTAAACGGCGGTTGGTTAGAAGTTGCTAAAAGTGACTACACAAATATTGCAATATGGGCATAGATTTCTTAAAACGAATATATGGATTCATCCACAGTGTCTTCATTTACCAGGGAACACATTTTTAATAAAGTTTGAAAGAGTTGCTGGATACCCGCCCAAGAATCACGCTGCCAAATAGAATCGCGATACTGCCATCTTCAGAATTCAAATCTACAAACCAAAATTTTCCTAAATACACAAAATGATGAAAACATTTTGTATTTCGTTTAGAAAACTGTTATTATAACATTATACTGCAATATATCACTTATTTAATGTAGACTTACTTTGTAATATTAATTATAATATTGGATAAATGGTAGCACATAGTATACTTAAAAATATAATGTAACTATGGTAAAACAAAAAGATTATGTTAAAAAAAATGTTTTAACCAAATTGATAAAATATTTACAATAAGCACTGCAATGTATCATGATAAAATAGGCATTGTTATTTTTTATTTCAGTGGGACTTTAAATGTGACACTAAAACGTTCAGTAGATGGTGGCAATATTTTACTGAGTCAGTGAATCTTTTAACCGATTCGTTCAAAACAAATTTATTTATTGAATTAAATGAATGACTCAGTGAATCTTTGTTGCTTTATTGAAAACACTGATTCTTTTAGAAGAGAAACAGAGCAAAAAGCCAAGTGTGTTTAAATGAACCTCCATGAGCATGTGCAACATTATTTTCTTTACTATGACAATGTAACTACCATTTTAAAAAATGCAGCGGCATCGCAACTATTTTGAAGCTTTAGCATCGCAATGATGTATGCTAATGAAATATGCGAAAGCGTCTTTCCCAAAGCTTCGCTTGCCACTTTCCGCCAAGTTGCTCTCCTCGTTCTTCCTTTTCTCCCATTGAGCAATTAGGAATGTAAATGCTTAGTAAACACGGCCAGCTGTGAAACCTCTTGTCCCATCTGCCGCCCCAGGAAGGGCCAGGCCTTCAGTACTTAACTGTAACACATTCATTGTAACCTAAAGCAGCAGTGTTTGGAGACTGATTAGGCTTTTAACAAGACTAACCAAATGTTGCCAGTTTTACTCATGAACAGCTGACTCATCTGATTCGCTCGAGCTGTTCGTTTGAACATAAATGGCTGACGGAATGGCATTCCACTGCTGGGATTTCTACAAACCAAGGTGTCCCAAGGTGATAAGGTCTGTGGATATCAGGTGGATCTAAAGAGGATGATGTTGGTTTGTAATACAGGTCCCTTCTTGCTGAGGACGACGGTTGGAAGTGAGGAATTCGGCTGACGTTGTCTTGTGGCCTTTTTAAATTTGTGAGTATTGTAATGTTGTACAAACCATTTTACTGTATTTACTGTTCTTTATTGAATGCAAACATTTAAGATTAAGAAACTAAAGTAAATATGAGTGTGACTTCCACAAAACCTCTAATGTTTTATTACAATTGGCATGATGTTCTTGCATAAGCGAGTCCAACTGAGGCGCCGGTTCATCCATCAAATTTTTATTAACAGTCAGTGGCTTTGCGTGCTTTTTCATTCATTTTCATGCTTAGAATGAAGCTTTCGGGTCACTGGATCTAAAACCTGCACATAGCTCATATTTTGTCTTTGTGGGAACTCAGGGAGCCCACATAAAAACAAGCCAGATAGGACGGGAGGCTAGACGATTTTAAGAAGATTGTTTTGGAGCCATGCGGCTTTTAAAAATTGCAGACTACAGTTCAGTGTATGAAATTTAGCGACATCCATTGGTGAGGTTGCAAACTGCAACCAACGGCTCACTCCACCCCTCCCTTTCAAAGCACTACGGTGGCTGACGCACCACATACTCTTATTTTGAACAGGTTGTATTCCATAGGCTGGGACATTTTGTACAAAAACTGAGACGTTTAAATGTATGTACGACATAATTATTATTGTCCACTTTTGATTAAAAAGTTTTGAATAGTAATGTCTGTAACTCCATAAAAAAGTCGACAACTTAAGTTATTCTCGCAGGCTTAGTTTGTCAGCTTTTTTTATACAGAAGGCCTAAAATAAATCAGTTAATGCCTATCAATCCCCTGCATCCAGGACCTGTGAATGTTCTAGATCAGTGACTTTGGTAATTAAAATGCTGCACAATTTCTCATTAACTGTGTCCTTTTCTGTCACTGAAGTTAAATTGATATGCAACACTAATCTTCAGCCTCCACATGTACCTAAAAACAGAATGACCCCCAAAAGGTATTTGGACAAGTATTTGGATTTGCAATGTTTTTATTATACAACAAGCATTTTTTATTTATATAATACAAAATATTTGTACACTTTTGGATTGTCTAGTTGAACATGTACATCATTCATTTGACAACTAAACCTGTTTGAACTGTAAAGGTTAAATCATTGCAAAAATATGCAGTCCATGCAGTGCAAACATTCATGCGCATTGCATGCAGCTTAAAGGGACAGTTGATCCAAAATAAAGATTCTGTCATTAAATCGCCCTCATGTCATTCAAAATCTGTTTGTGACTCTTTCTTCTGTGAAACACAAAAGAAGATATTTTGAGAAATGTCTTGGTGGTTTTGTGTTCATACAATGGACGTCAATGGTGTCCATTGTTGTTTGGTTAGTAACTTTTTGTGTTCTGTAGAAGGAAGTCAGTGAGACATGAGGGAGAATGAATGACGACAGAATTTTTGGGTGAACTATGCCCTTAAGTGAAAACTAAGTAGCGAAACCCCTTTTTACACCTCTCTCTGCATGTTCCATCACGGGTTAACACATGAATGCAATCTCAACCCCGTCCAAGTCAAACAGTCTCCTCTGAAGACGACTTCAATCTGCCATGGACAAACTCCTGAGGATTTAGAAGCTTTGGCGCTATTGACTGAATCTATTCAGCATCTGATGATAAAAAGCTTATATGAGCTCAGATGCCTTTGAAATGAGTGCAGCCAAGCAACCAAGACAGCATGAAAAGAGTGCGATCATTCAATCTGCACTTTATTTCCATAAATAGGGAAAATAAATTCCCAGTAGGAATAAATAAACGCTTGTATAATTAAACTGAACAGGCTAAAATATTGTTCAAAAATATATATGACAAATAATTTACAGTTTGTCACATTTTCAAATCATTTCCCAGAAAGATCCATCATATAACGATCACTCCATCATACCGCATTCCCTTGCCACACATTCTGCCACGCCATCTTTCATTTTGGTCAGGTTTTACCATTGACAGATGGAGATTACAAAGGAATGGAGTATTCACTCTGCCAACTACGAAGGGAACAAAGGAAGTCCGCAAGGGAAGCAGAGAGAAAGACTTCCTCATCTCTTTAATTAGAGCAGTAGTCTCGGGTGAATATACCCCTTCCCCAACGTGCAGAAGAGCCGACATTCAAAGACTTAAAAGAGCAAGATGATCACAAGGTGACACACACAGGTGTTCTTGCCTTCAAAAACAATGAAAAGCCAACTGGGTCATAATTGGGACTTTCATCGCTGCCATGCCGCAAGTTAGCTCGTCTAACTACTACGAAACTTCTCGACTATGGTGACGCACAAAAATAACCTTTAGTTTATTGTGAATAGCCCTTATCAGTCTTCATATTATAAAGGAATAAAAAGAGGATACTCCTAGATTATGACTGCTTTCTTGCCTTCGTTGAGGTTATCTTCCCCCCACACCGGCCCTGCTACCAAAACAATGTTTCAAATTGTGAGCCCACAACTACGGGCAGCTCTGAACAGCAGTTGTTTTGCAGTTCAAATCGAATCATGCTGGAAGTGAACCGTGCTTCTTACTGCACAGCTAGCGCTTCTGCCATAAAAACACAAACAGGGTTTTCTGTCTTAATTCACAGGTATAACTAGATTTCACTTGAATTCCAACAAAATTCACTGTCAGTCTGGGTTACACGCAGGCTGGTGTTCAGCACCATGGACAGCAGCCACATTAAAGAACTCACGAGGAAAGACTTACGCTGTTCTGAACTCATCAAGAATGACTGAAAAGTTGTGACTAGAACTAGACTAGAATAGAGTTTTATTTGAAATACCAACACTCATTTTGGGGTGAATAAAGAAGTCTTCAAGCACTTTTCTTGCTGAAATATTTTTTCTATTTCAGACCTGAGTACATTTTCCACCATTTTGCAATCAGAAATAATTTATCAAAAATGATTTCTAAACTGTCCCGATGTCCCCAAGTGTGTACATCCAGAAACATTGGGTCTTAACCATTAAAGCAAGCACTAATATGACTGCACTGTACAAATTGGTAAATTCAGAAATTCTAATTTACAAGTTGGGTGTAAAAAAACATGAAAAACTTCAAATATCAATTTAAACATTTGAGGTGCCCCATCTGACAGACTATTACAGTATATTTTACAGGTTTTATTAACAGTGTGGACATCTTTACAGACAATTAAGAAATATTTTACAGAATTTTCACGTCTTTTTGAAATGTAAAAAAAGGTAAATGACCAACATGCAAATTTGCCAGTTGGGGGTAAAATAATAGGAAAAACATTGTGATATAAATATATTTTGCCCCCAGGGGACCATATTGGACTGTAAATGGCAGGGGAGGCCATCCAAAATCTTTTGTATCAACAAGAACATGTCAAGTTTAAGTCGCGGCGGTGTCCTCCATCAAAAACCTTGTGTGGGGTAGAATCTCTGATCTGGAGCAGAGAGAGATGATGTCAGTTGTGGAAGACTGCTGTTTATCACTGTCACTTGTTTCGAGCGCTATTTTCTCCTTTCAACATGTGAAAAGAATGAAAGGCTGTCAGTTTGACAGATGCAGGTGTGACAGATGAGGTGGATGATGAGCAGCCGCCGCACGCTTTGTAGAATCTGTTATGCTCAGCTAAACTACGCTGAATCTCATCGACTTGCTCATTTTGCTTTCGGGTGTTTGTTTTTTGCACGCGATTGACAGCGGTTTTATAAGATTGATGGAGGCGGATTTGATTTTCAAGCCATCACCTTCAGTATGTTTGCTCATGCTTAATATTTACGCACGTACCGCTTGCATGTTTTAGATTACAGATTCCTTTATTGGTTTAAGAGCGATTGCAGAGAACAGAGAGAAGCTCTTGTAAAGGGGTCTCGATACGCAAAACTATATGCTGTGAAACACTACAATATCAGTTACAAGCAGTTTGCAGAACCTCTCCATTTGCTTTTCTTTTGTAGTCTTTAAAGCCACTTAGTGTTTTGTCATTTAATCTTGACCGGCTGTTGGATCTTATCTGTAAATTACGTCTTCACTCAGACTCCACTTGTCCCTTGAGGGGTTCCAGTGGTGTCCGGCTCTAAATCTAGTGTCAGGCTGTATAGGCTTTCTACATTCACCATTAAAATACAATACAGTATAGACATACTGTACATATCCCAAGTTCTGGTTAAAATTGAAGTCAACATGCCTATGTTATATAAACTTTGACCTCTCAAAGTTAGAAGTCAACATTTTCTAAAGGCAAGACATGTCTAAGAAACTAGGGAGTTTTTAAGGAAAAATGGTCTGTATTTTCTCCCTGTCACTGACCGCCGATGTTCAGAAGTTCAGCATCCAAAAATCCATCGAAAGTTGGGGATAGCCCAAGCACCACACTTCTGTCCATCTGGCAGTATTTTATTATAATTTAAATCATCTGCTACATATAAACCCAACACATTATCCGGCACATTGATTCTGACGTATTACTGTTGGCATGGTAACAGAGAGTGATCGACAGGCGCTCTAAACTGAGATGCTAAGATGAGCGTGTAATGTTATATAGATGTGTTATCGTACCTCCTCTCATCATCTGTCCTGAGCGAGATGAGCACTGACGGACAAATTCGCCGCGGTCCATTTTTTCCGCAGCATGTAATTTTTATAACAACCTCAAAGGTGCCGTGTCCTAAAAACATGTTTAAAATTAGTCTTTGAGCAGAACGGACCCTTGACATGTTGAAGCATTTATCTTGAAAGAAAGAAAGACAGAAAGAAAGATAGAAAAGAGAAAGAAACATTTGGTTGCAGACTATTCAAATTAAAAAAAATTAGCATTTTTTTATACAAATGTTTATAGATATGTTAATTCAGGTAATTGAGATGCCTGTCAAAGTGTCCCAATTTACCTGAACATTATGTCGTTTTTCACATGAAAAAGGTCATTTGTGAGTAGAACGGTGTGCTTTTACAGAAAACAGTGCACACTGAAAACACAACACCACTCACAAGAGTAAATAAGTTTGAAAAGCCGCTGAAATCGGTGGTCTCACAGCAGGACTCCTCATTGAGGGTGGTAGAATCTGATTGCTCCAAGCGCTAAAACCTCCTCATCTGTATCCAAGGAGACACCTTCACTTCTTATCACAAAACCGACTGTATTACAAAGACTTTGTGCTTGAAAACACAAGTTCCACACAGCCTAACAGGAAAAACAACATAGCATTCGAATGCAAAGCAATTTTTTAAACACCATCCAGAAGCTTCCGTAATCCCTTCTCGAAGTTACACAGGAGGTTATTTATTTGTGTCTATTCTGCACGTTTAACACCGTATGTCGGATGCCAAATATACAGCACAAACTGATTGACGTTTTTCTTCTTTTAAAAGGGAACACAGCGAGAGGTGGCGGCCAAAAAGAAAATAAACACAGATCACGACAAAGAACAGTCTTATATCAGCGCTATAAAACACCACAGCAGGTATATGAGGTAAAAAGCCCATCTCATTAAAAGCTGCCAGATCTCCGACAATTCCGGAATTGTGCATTAAAATGATTAAAGGGATCTGGGAGACTGCAAGCAACGGGGTCTGCCAAGAGAGCCAAAGAACTGCGCTCAGATATGTAGTGGGCATCTTTGTGAGCTGTCGATGTTATGATGTCAAGAGAATGGATATTCACAATTATTACAGAGTTACTGTAGTTATCGGTAGCAATTGCATTGTGAGATGTTGACAAAATGGAAAACCTATATTTATGATGTATGTATACAGTATGTTGATTCAAAGGATTGTGTAGGGATGTGATAACAGTCGACAACTTATCCTGGCAAAATATGATTTGGCAAATGTTCAATGTTATATAGAATATATAAGGCATTCAATAGTAGAGTTACTCAAAACTATATAAAAATACTGGGAAATATAGAAAATGTTGAAAATTCAAGAACAATAGTCAACAATTAATACTGAAATAATACTGAAATAATCATTTATTATTCATTAAATAATTGTATTTCATTTTTGTAACATTAAGTAGCATTACAGCAGAAAAAACTTGTAACTTAATATCATTAATCTAGGGATAAAAGTTTAGATTAAATGTAAAACTTTAAAAAGAAAACACAGTGTAGGACATCATTTTTTATGTCACAATTAAATAAGCGTGTTTTAAATGTTTGTAATTGTTTAATGTATATTACTTGTAAAGGTCGCCTCGCTATTCCCGATTCCAAGTTACCCTAACAAACCTGTGCCCTTTGGTAAACAGCAAAGCAACAATACGGTTTCTATCACCTACAGATGTAATCTGGAAACATAACAAGTTTGGAAGCCCTTGCTGGTTCTCTCATACACCTCAGGTGACCCTGAAATGGAAAACATTGAAGTGCTACAGAGCTGGTTGCCCACATTTGAGCTATTCAAGGCGACCTTGAACAAGGCGTATTATGTTTTTAGTGTGGAACACCTGCGTGTGCTATTGCCCGTGACCTCGATAATGGATCCCAAAGTGTCTCTCCACTCTACTGTGTCAAAAATATGAGCTACATACAGAAGACCCCAGTGAAAATACCCCAGAGGAACATTTGCGTTGAAAGGTAATTAAATTTAGCGACATCTGGCGGTGAGGTCACGAATTGCAACCAATGGCTCACTCCGCCCCTCCCTTACGAAGCACCACGGCGGCTGACACAGAACTAAGATGTCGTCACGTTTTTGCTTCTTTGCCGAAGGAGATAAATTAATTTAATATAACGAGCTCTGAGCAGTTTGCCCGTTTAGGGCTACTGTAGAAACAACATGGTTAATTCCATGCAAATGGACCCGCAGGTGTATGTAGATGGAAAAAGCTCATCGTAAGATAATAAAAACATAAATCTTCATTGTGTAAGATACACCTCTGAAGACATAGTTATGTATATTATATTGCATTTTTGTCAATAGCTCCTAGAAATTACACAATTGACCTTTAACTCAAGCATCTCTATCTCTGTTGCACATACCTTGGTATTCATCTTGAATATAGGTATGTTATGTTTAATAGTACGTAACCCTATGCAACCAAACAATTTTCATGTTATATTTTAGCACAATATTGCGTTACACCACAATTAGTACAAATCTAGTAGTTTTGAGTTGTGTTATATAAATATGTGCAGAACATGGTGTTCGAATGTATTAAAGTCATAAAGTTAAAAATGTAATACAAAAACTTTATAATGCACTTACAGATTCCTCTTGTGATCGTGACAAAAAATCTGATTCCAATCTGCAGTTCAACATAAAACCACAGGTATGTCTAGATTAATATATTATTCAGAGATAGTGAGAGACAGAGAGAGAGAGAGAGAGAGAGAGAGAGAGATTAGAGAGAGAGAGAGTTACTCTGAGTATCATTGAATTTAGATTCTAGTCCATGTGTGCCCAGGACCTAGTCAGTGCCAACAAACAAATTCATTACGTTAAAATGATCAGCATGGCTGGGCCAACCCAAGCGTTAGATGCAATATGAAATTGCATTCTCAGTACCGTATAAATCCACGAATCAAAACTTTGTGTACAATCCTCTGGTATATTAATACATTGTCAATCAAAGACAAATGATGTCAATTTTGTCTGAGGAAGGCTAGCGGATAAAATGTTTGTGTTTAAGATCTGAATAAGTTTGTAGTTCATCATTAATCTTAAAATGATGCTAGAATTTGTTGTTGTGATGATACACTTGCCAGCAGAATCAGTAGCATCCATTCTCAAAATTCTATAATGTTCCCATCCATAGACACGACTCTGGTTCCTCCCTCTAGACAAGCTTAGAGAATTTTTTTAATGCTACTGTAGGTGATATTTGTCAGTCTAATCCTTTTACAAAAAGCACAACAAACTGTAGTTTCTTCTGATGGCAACACTATGACACTGATCAAATCCTTTTTTATATAATTGAACAGCCCAGAGCATTCCCCTCTTTCAACAGCATTTGGATAAAGACACAGCGTTAAAATAAGAAATATGATGTTTTATATAGATAACTCACTCAGATCTCGGGGTGGATATCTTGATATATGCCCTTCTCATGGTTGCCAGAGACGATTTTTCAAGCAGAGATTTGTCAGAGATAGCAAGGAGAGCATTTCTTTTTCTTGGCTTTAACAACCCGGTGGTGTTGATTCTCTTTGAAGTGATACATTGGCTCAAAACCTTTTTATTAATAGCAACAACGAAAAAACATGGCAGCAATATACTTTTTTTTAATTACGTATTTTTCAGACGTGAAATTATGTATTATTTTATTTATTATATTATGTAATTTTCCAAAGCAGCTAGATATATATGAACATGATTGGTTATACGGTTTATTATTGAATATGATTTATAGTGTTGAATCACTCATTTAGAAAGATCTGGCCTAAACCATTAACTTCATTTCTTTAGAAGATTTTTTTCAAAATAATGTTGCAGTGGGAAGTCTGATTCATTTCTGTAATTTGATTTGTTCAAAAATCATGAATGAACATAACATCTATTTACAAATGCATTTACATGTCCCTGCATGCCATGCATGCATATTTGCATATTTTGTACCCTACGGTGAAATATCTTGTTAAATTCTGCTCTTTGTTGCAGTTTTTAACTCTAAATATAGGCCTAGTTTATATAAGATACGTGTTTTTATTATTTTATAATATCCTTATGATCTGGTTTACACAATCAATACACCATACACCAGTACATTTCTTTAGTAGTATTTTTTTTTAAATGTTACATAGCTTATGAATCTTAAAAAACAGTTTGCATATGTTGCATGTGTAGTCCACACATGGTATTATATATTATCTCTTCTGGGGTGAAATATTAAGAGACCTTGTTTGTCAACTCTAAATATACTGTATATAAGATATGCATTTAAACTATATATGATACATTACTAGGATATGCGATACGGTACAATGCGATTCAATATGATATTGTACTTCATTGTACGCGGAGATCCTCATTATTTTTGTGCCCCCATAAATCCTGCTCTGAACGCAAAAGGACTACATTTCATTAGAGATTTTAGTGTATCCAACTTTATAAAGTGAGGTATAACTAAATATTTAATAATTTAAACTAAACTGAAGTTCAAAGCTGGCTGCCGTGATCTCGAACGATTACACTTTCTGCAAGTTCATTCATGCCACACTAATAATCAGCTCCCCGGGGCTCCCCCTAACAGACTACTAATGTTACTTCATATCCCTGGACACTCATTGAAAGACAGAGCGCTTTAAAGGGGTCGCCGGCTCTGTAGCTCCATTATCAAAGGAATGTGCAGCCCAGTATAAGTTACAATGTGACCAATTGTGAATATTAACACCAGAACAAAGGACTCTGACCAACGTATATCGATGAAGTAAAATTCACAATTTCCTACGTTAAGCAGCCATAGCATGTTATAAAAATTAACCCACATAAAACTCTGTGTTATGGGAAAAGAGGCCAAAAGAGTCACAAATAGAAGCAGGACAATATCTCTTCCAGCAGTCACTCGCCTGCCCCGGGTTCCACTAATCCAAACAGAAATTGGCACGAATGCTCTCAAATTGACATTCCACGTGTGCCGGTAAAGCCCTTGAGAAAAGCGCAGGGTTTTTAAAGGCCTCTTCAAGGCTTTCAGTGCTTCTTATTGGTGGATATCCTGCGGTGGCAGGCGTCGAAATCAAAATGATAGACGCTGCACCTGTGGGTTTTCTCCACACGTGGCCCGGGAACCTTTGGGAGATTATTTTTTGCTGTCATTCTTATTACCTGTCAGCTTAATTTTTTTCATCCAATTCCGCTGTCCCAATTTTCCGCTTCTGCGGGAGTAAATATTGCTATGAGAGGAATAAAGGCGAGAAAATAACTAAGTACAGCAAATGATTAGTTTCTTTTTCTAAGTGTACTTTATATCTTTCCAGTCAGACATGTGTTTTTAAAATGGCCTCCAGAAGAATTACAAGTATCTGATCCCAAATATGATCGCCCTTAAAGTTGCCATTTGGCAAATCAGACCATTCAAAAACAGCGATCGTGTTGCATCTGGGAATTACCGTCGTTCCTCCACTATCAACCCACTTTGCTCCCTCGGGAGGGCTGTTGAAAATATAGAAATCGGAGAACATCTGATATATAAGATTATGAGCCCTAAGTAATCCCTTTTCTTTCTCCATCTCTCTCCAGCCAATTCTCGAAGTCTCAGTTTCGAGGTATCAGGTATTCATCTGAGAGGTCTGCTCGAATGCAGTTGGCGATGACATCATGACACTGGTCTTTAGACGAGATGAAGAACTGATTTGTCCTCATAAAACTTTCACAGCCTTATCTGTGCCTCGGAAACGAATGACCGATATTTGACGGTCAGGAATGGAAAGCCCAGCACCGAGAGATGAATCCAGGCATTATGGCTGTGGTATTCCGGGTGCTTGTTGAATAAAAGTGGTGGAAAGATGAAAGGTGAAGACAGGTCCAAGAGCGATGTTCAGCACCTATTTTCATGCATAATTGATGTCTTATCAGTGTATCCCTCCCAAATGTCCCACCCTCTCTGATAAGACTGACAGCTAAGATGAGCCCAGCTGCTCACGCAGGCCTAAGATGGATCGAGTTTGTGCCGTCGCCCTCCGATTACCATGCCGGTAAGAGCACGATACGTGATTTTTGCACAATAACATCAGACAGTGGAACAGGTGTAGATCTGGTTTGCGTTTGTCTGGACAACTTCAGAATCAGAATTAGATGAGGTCTGCTGCCTCAATTCCCTTTGATAAGCGAGAACTGCGTCTCACAAAAGACAAGAAGTCGTTTCACGGCTGTTTCACGAAACACCGCTTTTTGAAAAATTGAACCGGTAATGAGGAATGTTCAGAGGCAAGAGCCGATACGCCTGTACTTTTGCCTGCTTTGAATTAGGAGAAGAATGCCAGGTATGGTTCCAGATATCCAGTTAATTGCCATCTTTGATATTTTTGAAGTAACGGTGTCTTACAATCGGAAAAAAACACAGTGTCAATTGCCCTCACTGCATTTTTTATGATCATCTGAACGTTCAAAGTACGAAATTTAGGCAGGACATACTGTACATTACCAATCGGCAATATTTACTAAGAAAATATTACTATTGTGAGTACTTTTTCATCTATCACCCACGACATGAATTTCTTTCTCAAGTTTTGCAGGATACTAAAGGAATTTTTATAAGAGATCTGATTCATGATTCAAGACGGGAAGATGATGAAATGGGGAAAGGAAAATGATAACATAGACTTACATCGAAGGATCCAAGTTATGTTTATGGAACTGGGGGTGGGCTCTTTTGACATGGGCCAGGAAGAAACCACCTAGACTATCTTAGAAACAAAGAGACAGACGTATAAATCTATAAATCTATTTAAATAGTTAATGTTCTCATAAAATCTTCCAGCACTTGAAAAAAAACCTTTGTTAAGGGATAGTTCACTCAAAAATGAACATTCTGTCGTCATTTACTCACCCTCTTATCATCTCAAACATGTATGACTTTTTTCCACATAACACAAAAGAAGATATTTTGAAGAATGTTGGTATGCAAACAACGGTGGTACCCATTCCCTATTTTATTGACACAAAACCAATGCAAGTCAATGGGAACTGCCGTTGTTCGGGGAGCTTGATCTTCTTTCGTGTTGTGCAGAAGAAAGAAAGTCATACAGTTTTTAAATGACAAGAAACAATTTCAACCACAACCAAAAAAACGTGAGGTCAGTGGAAAAAGGTTGAAGGGAGTGACAATCATCAAAGATCTGTGAACCTTTACGTATCTTTCTCTGTTGCTTTAGACTTAGATTAGGCACTTGAGCTACGCACAACCAATTTCCATCCCACGTGTTCTGCTTGACACACAGTAGAATAATGTTGTAGGTATAGTAGTGGTCTTATAACTTCAGACAGAATTTAGGCAGTTTTTATGAAGAAACCTCACAGTCCAGCGTGTTCTCTACTCCTCTCTCTAGAGATGCCCTCACTTTGAT